>NW_025779852.1:0-25627 GCF_021130785.1 Homalodisca vitripennis
GTAGTGTTCTATTACATTAGGCTGAATATTTCAGGGATAACTTTTGAAACATTCCAGACAATATCCGTTTTTTTCAACTATAATAACTATTTTAAAGAGTGCTTACTTTGATACTCAACCAAGCTAGACTCGATATTACTCTTCATTAAAAATGTAATTATCGTTAACGTTACTTTTAGTATTGTTGTAGTTACTAAGATAGTGTTGTGTAGTGTTTTTGGGAAAATGTTACTAGTTGGGATGTCTCCATCTGGATTGTGTTCCAGAAATTTTCCAAACGTAGAGGTTTATAATCCTTACATTAGAGTTTGATGTGAGTGATGTAGTTTACATATAAATGACGTAGAAAGCAGTTTTCTTCAATAAAAAAAGAGATCACAAAGATTATGTAGAGAGAAGGTGTTATGTTTAGTAAGTTTTGAATTGAAACATGAGATAAATCTTGGATAACTTTGTGAGAATGTAGAACTGCAACGTTGTTTCCTAGAAAAGTGTTGTAATTTTTCCGAATCTATCCAGATAATAAAACTATTGACTTACAAATTTACACACACACACACACACACACACACACACACACACACACACACACACACACACACACACACCACACACACCAAGTAGACCTCGCCCGCATCGAGCCCCGCGCTCTGATTGGTCGAGAGGGGGGTCACGTGATCCAAGATGGCGGCGCCCATGTATCACGTGATCAAAAAATAGTGGTGTGGGAGAAATTCCCTCATGTGCGGGAGAAATTCCCTGCTCACACTCTTATCCTAGTGTTTTGGGGTGATTTGGGGTGTCAAAACCTGTGTTTTTTTCTGTAAAATCGGTGATTTTGGGTGTGAAAATCGGTGTTTTTTTCGGTAAAATCGGTGATTTGTTGGGTCCGGTGAGGGAGAAACGAGGGGCGGAGGGAATTACAATATGGCTGCGCCCATGATGAATTGGCGGGGAAAAGGGGAACCTAACCTCACTTTCTTGGTTTCCCGCGTATTCAATATGGCTGCGCACAGTTGGCGGGAACAGTAGAACATAACCTCAATTGTGAAATTGGCGGGAACAGGGGAACATAACCTCAAATGTAAAAAGGGCGGGAAAGTAAACTAAACAAGAGAAATAAAGACGAATCGTACCTTATTGTGTGATGCGGTGAGTCGATGTGGGCCTGGATGTGGTTTCGGAACATCCGCACTACGTATAGTACCCAGGTTAAACATTATCCAGTATAAGAATCGGTCCAGAGAACTGGTAGACATCCTACGACTGGATAATGTCCCGTCCCTTTGGAATTTGGAATATAAATTTTGAATGTGAAGCCAATTGAATAATTAAGATAGAGGTAGAGAGAGATCTACCTGGGGAGATATATTGTGAATCTTCCCACAATCACTCACGGCACGTGGGGCATCTATCCCCCACTCTGTTGGAGCATGGACGGCAGAGTGTATGCCCACACAGTCGAAGAGCGATTGTTGGTAGATTCGCAAAGCAAACGGGGCAGGACACTTCGCGGGGTTGAGTGGCAGGGGTTGATCCGTTGGACGGCACAGCGGTGTTTCTACGTCGGGAGTCCTCCTCCATGCGGGTAGCTGTCTCGTATAGGAAATCCGCGAGGATGCTACGGATTTCCTCCCAAGCGGCTGGAGCGACGGCACGGAACTCCTCCTCGGGTCTCCGCACCATCCACCGTTCGCGGGTTTCCTCCCAAGCGGCTGGAGCGGCGGCACGGAACTCCTCCTCCTCGGGTCTCCGCACCACCACCGTTCGGTGTCGTAGACGGCCCCCTCACTGATGCCCTGCACCTGAGCGACTATACTCAGGGACCTTGACACCGCCCTCATTGCCTCCCATTGGGATCTATGTCCTGTAACATAGGTAACGAATTAAACAGATGAAACACTACGTAGTGGCATGGATAATGTAGGGAATGAAACGTACTGCAGATGGTGAGAGGAGGGTGGCGAGCCGGCAGCCACTTCCATGGATATGAGGGACTCCTGTGAGGTGGGGTCGGGGGAGAAACCAGAGTGGAAGGAGCCACTACTGATGGGCGAGACTTGTTGGTGGAGTAGACTGATTCAACCTCCGATAGAACTGAGAGAGATCCTCAGAGGACTGTCCTCCGGGTCGAGGGGTTGCGTCGGAAGTCCCAAGAAGTACTCAACTGTCAACAAGAAATATCCATTTTTTGATTCTGTAAACAGAGCTAAACCTGCAATATAATATGAAATGCCCTAATATACTAACCGAAATCGCCTCATCTGAGCTGGAATTAGATTCCTCCATCACCACCCTTTGAGTCGCCTCGTCGGGAAAAGTCGACGCCTCGGCTATAGCCCTATCGGCAGCAGCGATTAGACTCTCCCTCAGAGATGTCAGAGGGAGAGTGATGTTTGGGGTTAGCATCACCGGTCCACCCGAGAGTCGATGGTTTTAGACTCATCCTAAAAGCACAAGTGAATTAATACATGGCGGTCCCGCCACCGGTTGCGGGACTTAGCAGACACGAATACTGCACGAATGGAAAATAGGATAATGGTAATCACCTCTTCAATACCGGCGCTTATGACATGCAGTCGGCCGCGTCGAGTGGTCACCCATTGCCCAGACCTGAACATCCTCTGGATCTGAGCCTCGAAACTCGTTCTGAAATAGAGTTCGATTATAGGGACTGCAGTAATGCGAAATTAGTACAATACAACGGTAACAATAGTGTACTGACCCTGGTCACCTCACGCTGAAGGACAGGAAGTGTAGCCCGATCATCACCATTATTCTGAAAAAGAAAAAAAATAAAGTTAGAAAAGCTGCCACACACCTAAGGAGTAAAAATTAGAGTATTGAAATGTGAGCTAACCATATTCAGATGGACTATAGACCCGCTATCCGTAGTAAAGTATCGATCCCGGATAGCCCCGGGCACAGGGATCGGTTGACTCATACGCAAAACCGTTTGAAGTGGATGGTTGTTCCTAAAAAACACTTTACAAGTTAGAAACAGTGTTGAGGGACAACTCGATAGAACAGTAAATAATCAAAACAATAATTCCTCGAGATCGTTGCCAGCCACCACCACAGCAACATGGCAAAAAACGGTAAAACTATTTTGCCACAGACATAGCAAAGCTATCACAGCAAGTGCAGCTGCAGCCGATGCACCGCGCTTTATACGGGGGACGCCTCTCCCCCACCGAGACTCGCACTTGCACCGCATTAACTGCAATTTGTGACCCACGTTTCCACACCACGGTAAGCCAGAATGGCTAGGCCGTAGGGGTCCCAGTGCGTTTTTGATTATATGAGTTTCCCCAGTAGGCCTATTCTCACTCTTTCACTTTACTAATCACTTTACTCGGTGAAGCCTTTCAATGTGACCAGTATTTGTGTACAGCCCCAACCACCGCTGTACACGAGCGATTCACTCCATTACAATGTATCGCTCCTCAACATTTTTTTGTCTCCTGTAAGTTTCAATAGCCACTTTACTGGGTGAAGCCTTTCAATGTGACTCAAAAACTTACCGGAGAATTTTACATTTTTTATATTTTTTTTATTTTTTACAGCATCTAGAGCGAGGTACAACCCCGGACTTACGGAGTTTAGGCCTGCCATAGAGGTATCTGTCACACACACACACACAACTGCTCCCGGTCTTACGGAGTTTAGGCCTGCCGTAAGAGCAGTAAAGAGCCCCCAGGACTTACAGGTTTTACGCCAGCCTTAGGAGCTTACCAATCATTCACCCCGCTCTAGAATTTTTTTGTATCTAACCTACAGTCAAAAGTCACTTTACTCGGTGAAGCCTTTCAATTGACCCGTCGGCGAGTCCTTTCAAGCCAACACGTCGGGATTCTCAACTAAAAGCCGAACCCCTCCGCCCCTTTAACTAATCACTCGCCGATACTAATAAGCGTTGGTATTGTGCAGCTGTTTGTTAAGGATCTCGAAACGGCACTTTGCTGCAATCATTGCGCATTTCACATTGGGATCCTCGGTTGACGTATGTTGTGGCAACGAGCAAGCAAACCTGTGTGTTGTTTTACAGCTACACGGATTGCCGGCCTCCTCGCACACTATATCGTCCAGTTCACGGACATCACCGTGAAACTTTCTCAAGAACTCTGCCTTCTCCAACCCGCGCGTGTAAATCACGGCAAAGGGTTTGCATAGAGTGCGAAGTACATTAGCTCTGTAGGATAATCACCCTCCTCCCAAGAAATCTTATGGTAGTTATCTTCAAGCCAGCGAGCTGTTGTACGATTTTTTGGCGCTCAACCGTTCTCTAGGAAAAGGTGGTTTAAATATAATTTGACATTGAAAAGAGTTTCCCACGATCGCGAGCTCTTTAAGAATAAAGGGTCTTTTATTGCCTTGAAATGCGTGAAATTCAACTACTGCCACATCCATTGGGCCAACGTTTGTACAAGGCCACTTCAAGAGCTAATTTATGAGCTGTGGAGCAGAGGAGTCCCTGACTATCTGCTTTTGCAAATACGTCCTCCTCTACCAACCCTGATGCTAGTGCGTGAATGGTAAACCCCTACAGACTCTTCGATAATAAATTGTCCCCTGAGAGCAATGTACATCAGAGGAAGGCTGTTTTTAAACTGAGTCCATTCGGCCTCGTTAAGCGTTAAAGTATGCTCCCCGTCAAAGAGAAACACGTGCATACGACCGAAAACATTTGTGACCTTGATATCCTCCTCCTGTCCGATTTAATATAAAATTTGGTTTTATTCTCCAGAGCCAGGGTTATGGAAAATTTAAATGAGGAGTGATTTGATTGAACACATCGTGTGAACCAATAAACGCATCCCTTTTTAAACCCCTTTAAAAAGAACCCCGAGAGAGTCACCCCGATTCTAAAACAAACCCTACAATTACGCATTTTGAAAGATCACTATCCAAAAAGTAACAGATCTATGAAAAACCCCGGTTAACGCATTGATACGCTCTTTACGTTTTGGAATCCGCGTGGGTTCCACGTCCATAGTCTGCGACTCCATCTCAACGTCTGACGTAAATTCTCAAATTTTACTTTTAGACAGGAGAATTACGACCAATCAGAGACCCCGCTTATTCTGACCAATGAGATTTTTTAGCAGGTGGTGCTTCCCCCTCCCACTTCCTCCTCCCGTTCGTATGTGAGAGGATCTATCAAAAAAGAGACATAAATCGTGTCACAGTCCCTCACATCCCAGACGTCGCGATGGATGTAAATTAGCACAGTCGATGGATCTACACCCTTTAAATTTTCTGTCCTTGAACAAGCAAGCGTATACTCCGGCTTTTATACCCTTTTTATACCCATTCAGCTTCACATCATCCTCTCTGCAAAATCTAACCCTAATTCTGTCAAAACCCGTCCACATCATACAACGCGCTATTAGGTGTGAAATTAGCACAGTCGAGGTATTTACATGTCTTCATCTTGCCGTGCTTCCACAAGGAAGTGTACGCTCCGGCTTTGGATACCCTGCCTATACCTATTTAGAGCCTGTTTAATAGGATTATCCTCATCATCCGTGTCGTAGGCCTCGGGCTCATCGTTTACCTCAAAACGAACCTCAATTTTGTTAAGTCCTTAACATCATAAAAGTCGTACAGGATGTAAAAGTAGTACACTCGAGGTGTCCCAATATTTTCCTCTCTTCTTCTTCCTTATAACCGCGAATGTATAACCGCGCCATCGTTGCGAGAGTGTTCAACACTGGGTAGGTAATGTACGTCGGCGTAGGAGTCGCTCAATTTTATACAATTACCCCACCCTAACAATTACCCCCACCCTAACAATTACCCCCACCCTAACAATACAGCCCCTGTTTGCGGTATCACGGAAGGGTTCAAGTAGAACCTGTAATCTCGAAAGAAACGGATCGTTCATTTCAGCAACTGATCCAAAATCGTAATCGATCCCCTAATGTATGAATCCATATAGTGACACTGACAAGTGTCAGGACCTGACGTAGCGTCGGGTCGTGCCCACGCGCATTCCTTGAAATGGCCGTATCTATAAGAGTCACTGGGCACTCTAACTGTAGGTCTAAAGCGAGCAAAGAGTCTTCGCATGCCCCGACCTTGTAGAGTAGTTCGTTCTTTAATGTTAGGTATCGAGTCGCCTCGACCGAGTCAGGCTCGTTTAGAAAACTGTTTAGCTTCTCCATGACACAGAATGAGACACATGTACAAAATTTAGCTACTTATAAGTGTTTACCCCACCACCGCTCCTACACCATCCGCTTAACGTTACCCGTGAGCATAGTGTATGCCAGGTGTGAGTCATATAGTACTAAGCAGTAAGCCGCAGTGTTTGCAGCAATAGCGTTTTTAGTCTCAAACTCCAGACGCACGTCACGGGGCCAGTTTTTATTGAATCATTCTGCTTGGAGCAGTCAATAACATAGAGAGGTACGTTACTTTTTAAACGTGTTGAAATCAACTGTAGGGCACCTTGTACTGGTAGTATGAGCTCTGGAATCTGGTAAACATGTCGTAGAAAATGCGTAGATCACCATGGATGTTATCGTACGGAGTACTGTGAATTCAGAAACAGTTTGATATTGAGTAGATCGCAGTGATCAAAGCTGGAAGCGTCTTTTTTCAAATTGTTCTTCCTTCCAGTCGGAAACCTAAAATCACGTAACGAGGTTTTTCAATTGGGTACTCGTTTTTTATTGTCCAACTATGACGTGTTGTCAACGGCAAACTGGGGTACTCGTGAATTTCCCATGATCGAACGGAAGGTGAATCAGTGTATCTTTCTCGACCATACGCACAGCTTTAACCTGTGGCTGTCTGATATTGTAATGTAAGGAACCCTCCAGTACAAGTCAGTTATATCAAGATCAACAGTAGCAGCGTCAGCTGAAATTACAGCATTGTTATCAGAGGCGGTCTCAGAAGAACCAACTCTTGTTTTACTGTTAACCACTACCTTTTTGTAATCTTCGAAAAATCCCACAATGTCCTAACGGGAACGGCGTAATTGAACTCTTTAACAGCGTCTGCGAATTATTCGCCCCGAGCCACCCTCCGTTAGCCAGACTCATTTTTTTTTTTTCCTTAAAAGATACCAGTCCTTTGATCGTCGTAGTTATGCCGACACTGCGTGTTTTTATCGATTACTTGACCGTTCAACTCGTAACGAATCTCATCAAATAAATGTGCCATCGAGTTGTTCACTAGATTTACATTGCAAGCACTGCCGTCAGCTTTTTTAGCCTGCAGCGTCCCTTTAACATGTTGAAGCTTTCGAACGGTGCTGTGATTATGTCTTGCTGACTAATCGGTATTCTGATTTCATCGTTATTCTTAAACGTAGACGAGGCGTACGGTTTTATGGGTATGAAATTCCCACCCCGTTACGACTTCATCGTACATTGCTCCGGACTCTATCGATAGAAGCGCCATACTTAAAGCCTAGAGACTTTAGAAACTTTATGTTCTTTGATGTTAACGCTGCCACCTTTCGGTGATTACTGACCAGTGTGTGGCTCGGCAACTCTCTAAATACTAGACCCATTATTGTTTTCTTATATGCAAGCGTAGTGAGACTATCTCGTTACGGAAATTAATCAATCTGCCGTCCTGGTCCTTGAGTGTTACGGAAATGTTGTTCATCTACGAACGTTCACCGGTAAATAGATTACATTGGCGGGTTTCTCAACTATTTTATAGCCTGGGGGCCACTTCAGGATAGAACTCATGCAGCACGTGTCCCTCTACACCGTTTTTGAAAGGATACTCGTGCGATAATTGCATTCAACGCGAATAGTATTTACATTCATTATGTTTATGTGGACATCGAGATGTGTGTACCCTGCCTGGCTTCAAGTGATTTTTTTTACTGAACCCTAGTAGGGGAGCGATTGTCTTTTCTCTGTCAAAGTGTATGATTTTATTACAAGTGATTTCGTATTATAGTCGTATTATTGTTTCCCTTTCAGACTAAAATGTCACAACTCGCGCCTAAATGGGATTCTGATGTATTCTTCGATATTTTCAATTTCGTACGACCCCTCTGCTATCTTGATTTGTTTATTGTCACCGTAATAAAACATATCGTTTATTTCCCGTTTCAATATTTGGAATCGTATAGTATGGTTGGAGAGGTCAACTAGACCAATTTCGTAATCCACCATCGCTCACGTCCATTGGAGGAAATACCTCGCATGATACCTGTGGAGCATGACCGCTAAGTGAGAAAAGCATTAACTGCTGAGAAACTTTACACACCAAGTGTCCGAGCAGACTACTGAGCCCTCACACTGTCTTCTCTCGAAATAATAACGTACGTTAACGACTGGTCCTAGGTAAGATATAAGCGTCTAGTGGTGGTTCTTAAGTTAGCCAAAACTGTTCAAAGTAGTATACCCTGTCCACCTATCTTCCCTGGTAAGCACACGACCAAATAGTGTACCTTCACCGGTCGAGTTATCCAGATTAATTATTGCCGATTCATACGATCGCGGGCGTTTGGGTAGAGCGTCTCACTTATAGACTCCACGGAAAATTCGGAATATTAAGTAGTTTCCGCGTAGTGGAACTAGCTCGTAATTTGATAACGGCCTTTATTGGTATCGACGTTTTTTTTTTTATTGCAACACCTCCTCTTCTTTCTTGACCCCACCAGACCGCCTCTTCTTTGGATACGGCTTGAGGTTCATACCCTGAGCCTTTACGTGTTTGGGCTTCCCTCGCTTGCTCTTCCGCTTCTCTTCCCTCCACCGAGGGCTGTTTTGGTCTTCAATGGCTCCTGTTTACAGCTTAAGGCTGCGGGCTCTTTCCCCAATACTTGCGGTCCTGGCCGATTTGACTCTTTTCCCAGGCTCTTTTGGCCAATTCTTTGTCGGGCTTCGCTTCGGTGTTCGGAATCCCTTTATGTTGAGTACGCTATAATCGTGAATTTTACAATAATTCGTCCAAGGGATTTATACCACTTATCACCCCTTGCCAATCTCACCCCTAATTTCGTACCTGGACCCACAGTATCCGTACCCACCCAAGGTATATGGAGTTCGACAGGTAGAGCGTCAATTGCACGGTTCAAAAGATTTCACCAGCGACCGATCCGGCGTTTTGCAAAGCGCTCGAAACCAGACCTCTTCCTCCCTTGACGGTTCGTTTTCAAATCTGTTTCGCTTTACTTTTTGTGCTTTCCCATTTTATTTCCCTTAATATACCGTAATACGTTAATAGAGTTGCCTGAGCAGGGTCTCCCTAACACATGTGATCTGCTGTACGTCAAAGATATCCGCCTCGGATCTTGTAACCACAGCCTGTAAACTCGTCGTACTCCCAGAACGGTGACATGTCTGTTTATAAAGTACAGACGGCCATTTATATATCTGAAACCTCCTCTAATCTCCATCAGGACTCTGCAGGCAACACGCTACTGGTCCATACCCCAACATAGTGCCTTCTGAGAGTGCATTCGTTAAGTATCTACAACAAATATTGTCATCGGTAAAAATAAAGGTCCTACCTGTATTACCGTTCAAACCCCCGGCTGCGTTCACTTTATTTATTCTGGAGTGATAAGATTGTATCAATTCTTTTCTGTCTTTGAAAAGGTACGAGTGACGGATACTCAATTATGTACAATGTCTTGTCCACAATCAAAGCCACCTCTCCGTTCGGACCTTTGATACACAGCCGAAATGTTTTGTAAAGTCTGGACGGTAAAAACGGCAACACAATCAGTTGATTATTAGAGGATTGGTAAAACTCCTCAACCGGTGTTCTAAGCGCGTGATTCAGACTCAGGAGCGCCATACATACTTGCCGTAAAATGCGTACAAACTAATTTTTTACAATAAAAAAAATGTATACGAATTCTATGTCTCAATGTACAAATGTCCAACCTCCTGTAGGTATTCGTAGGGGACGTAGAGGTTGACGTGGGTGTGGTTGTACTGTAGAAGTGGTAGTCGGTGCTCGAGGTTGTTGTAGATGTTGTAGTAGTTAGTGGTGGACGTGTATGGAGGAACAGGTGGTTCCTAAATATACTTTACTAGCCAATTGATCATCTCTGTCTAAATCATATTGGTAAAGATTTGAAATACCATGTGGATACAAAATAAAAAAGGATACTGTAATAGATCGACGAAAGTGGATGAATGTTGCAAGCCTAGAGCGTGTCCCAATTTTCGTGGTAATAGAACCAAAAAGAATGAAAACTTTTCCAGGTCAAGGTAGATCCATTGTAATACAATAAAATTTCCCCCCAATCTTCGTCACCGTCCATATGAAACATCTGTCCTGGTTCATCCCCCCAATATAGGGAGAAAGGCGTGAACCCACGTTAAACCACCCCTACCCATCAAACACTCTACTGCAATTTTTCCGTAGATAATACAAAAGGATGTTTTCCTGGGAGCGATACTTAAAATGAATTGTGGGTTTTATAGGTTCCCGCCCGGAAGGTCACAGGTTGGAAATGTCTTGGTGAATAGGGCGAACGCATCCCCGACATAGTTTGGTCATACTGATAATTACAAACCGTACATAAACCAGGTAAATATCGTTTTTTTGTCCGCCATCGCCGTAGTTTGGGTTTGCAGTGAACAGACGCTATTAATTCGTCCGAATTGCCGCATCTGGGCTGGTTCATTAAGTTTAGTCGTCCTCCTCAGTTTACATATCCGTCGCACATTCAAGCCGAACGTCTCCTGATACCTATATGACCGCCTGTGTAATGTCTGTGGATAGCTCAGAGGTATTAGTAATCGAGATAGCCGTATTCTCTCCAAGTACAACAAAGTTTTTATTAGCAGCTAATCAAGAGGAGCTACACATAGGAATAAATAACCAAGAACCCTCATCTCCGCCAAGGTATCCAAAGTAAACTGGTCTAAGGTAGAAAATGTCAGCTGCTCACATATAAATAAAACCATGCACGGTTTCGATCTCACCCCCTGCACACTGGGTCTTAAAAGTATGGTCGACAATGTTGAAACCTAATCCACTCTTCTTAATCGGTTAGGTGTATAGCGTCTAAGCGTCGGAGCCAGTAGTTTGCACATACCGTAAAAAGACTTCGCTCACCACTCTCACCAGAATAATTAACAGAACACAGCGCTCACTCCATGTCCGACAAGGGTCGCCCACAAGTTTTCAATCTTTCTTTTTATTCCTACAATTCCACGTGTCAACCGTCGAGTATCGGAGTGTTTCACTTTAAGGTAACCTCTATTTTAACAGCACATACTCCGTCATACAGCGGAGAAGTCTACTTGACTTAATCGTTTTCGTCCAAATAACCATTTATCCGTTATCCGTAACGCGGTGTTCTTTCCTTCACAATAATCTACAAGTGCAAGCGTCGGTACCTTCTTTAGGTTCGGCAAACATTAGAAACTCTGTAATTAATTAAAGATAAACTTTCCTTCCCGCAATACTTTTAGTAGCAGGCTATAGATTTTGACACTGAGTAGAGGGTAACGGCATCGTTTGGTCCCTTGACCATCGGCTACATTCACTAGTCCTCCACTTTTTAGCGTCGATTCGTGTCCTTGTCCTATCGCCAGCGTGTTTTTTCATTCAGTTTCCTGTTCAACACAGTCCTGTAGGTTTTACACCGATCGCCCCAGCGATGAAGAGTGATCAGCCATCTGTCCGACGTCTTTTGTTATCAACATTCCCGACTTTACCATCACTACTTCTTTTTAGAGTGTTCCGTTTTTAAGATATTTTAGCTGTCACTGGGCATCTGTATCCTCCGCGGGATCACCTATCTTGCGCAACCTGTAGTTGTCAAACCTGAAATATTTGCCGTACCGTAGTCCTTATAGGGTACCTCCCTAGCAAGACGACGAAGAGTCAGAGCATCGGTCCAGAGTAGAGCATCACCCTAATGCTGCCCTGCTAAGCAAGACTGCAGGAATCTGCAAAGAATCCTCAAACTGAGAATATTGGGCCCTTAAAGTTTTTAAAGTGCCCTTTCAATGTAAATCCTAAAAGAATGATTGTTTTATACTTTTTAGAACTAAAATGACAATAAAATTCATTTAAAAAAGGTTAAAAGTAATGAATTTTTGACTTTTAATGGTAAAAAAATCACTTACTGGCACTTTTTGCTTAGTATAGGTCACATCCATATGGCTGCAAACTGGCCTACCTTTCTGCTAAGGTAGATTGCAGTATCTGCTGTTCAGGTTTGATGTTTATAACTGTAAACTCCCCTTAAGCGTGTTTATTTTAATAATACCCTTATCTTTTAATTTTTTTGGAGAACATTTATTTCAAACTTCCATGGCCTTTGACCAAGTAAAAACCTTGAGAAGAATCTTAACAGACAAAATTAAGATTAAATAAGTATTAATAGGTTCTAATAATTAGGTTCTCATTTTGCTCCAGAACACAAAATGTAGTTAATGTAAAGTCAAATTATATAAAATCAATTTCCTTATTTGTAGATTTAAGATTTACATCGAAACATGTATCGTGGGTTCTAAGACTAGTCACCAATCATTAAAAAAAAAAAATATTTTGAACAAACATTGTCTTTAAGTTCTCAACTTTTTTGGTTGTCCGCCTTTTCACAAACGGAAAATTTTTAATTAAAAGGGTTTTTTTTCTTTCCTTTTTTTTAAAATTGGGGGTTTTTTTTTTTATTTTTTTAAATTTTTTTGGGGCACCCCTTTTTTAAAAATTTTTTTTTCCCCCCCCCCCTTTTTAAAACAAAAATTTTAAAAAGTTTTTTTTTTTTGGTTTAAAATTTTTTAATTTTTGGAAAATTTTTTTTTTTTAAAAACCAAAAAATAAAGATTTTAAATTTTTAAGTCTTTTCTTAACATTTCTTGTTGATTTATTTATTTGGCCCCAAAAATTTTTTTTAAAATTTAATTTGTATTTTCCTGAAAATTTTTTATTTTTAGAATTCAAAAAAACTTAAATTTTCCCAATTTTTTTTTTTTTAAAAAAAAAAAAATTTTTTTTTTTTTAAAAATTTTTTCCCGTTTTCAATTTTAAAAATTTTTTTTAAAAAATTCCAAAAAATTTTTTGCAATTTTTTTTTTTTATTTAAAATTTTAGTAAAGTTTTCCCTTTTTGTTCCCGTTTTAACCTTTAGAAAAAATTTAAAAAAAAGGCCTAGAAAAAAAGAAAAACCCTTTTAAAAATAAAAATTTTTAAAAAAAACCCGAAAAATTTTTGGCCCTTTTTCAAAAAATTTTTTGAGAATGGGTTTGAATTAAAAGTGCCAAAAATGAGTAAAAAAGGGAAACCTTAACCTGAAAAACCCCCACTTGGGGAAAAAAAAGGGAAAACACCCTAAAAACCGTTTTTTGGGGGGGGGTTTTACGGAAAAATTTTTTTTAAGGCCCAAAAGGAAAAAAAGCGTTTTTTAAAAATTTAAAGGGTTTAAAAAAGGATTTTTTTGGGCCCCCAAAAAATTTTTTTAAAAAAGGCAAAAATTTCCCCGGAAATTTTTTGGGAAGGTTTTTTTTGGGGGGTTTTTTTTTTTTAAAGGGATACATTTTTTTTGGATCGCAAATAAACCCGCGAGGCCCTTTTTCCCAAATTTTTTAAGGGCAGTTTAAAGGTTGATTTTCTGGGGGGGCCCAAAATTGGATTTGTTTCCCCCCTTAAAATCCCCGGGGGGAAATTCCCTTTTGGAGTAGGGCCCTTTTCTTGGAATATAAGACTCCCCCTTTTACAGTCTTTATAATTTTATTATTCTTCCTATTTCCCGTTAAGGGCCCCTGGGGACACGAGGATTTGAGTCCCGTCAAATTTTTGGGTTTAGAGAAGGGCGGGGTTAATCCTTTTTCCCCATTTTTTGGAAATTGAAAAATAATGCTTTTTTTTTTGGAAAGCTTAGGCACGGATTTTTATTTGAACTTTCTTGGAAGAAAAAGGAAATACCTTTTAAAAGTCCTTGTTTGGGGGGGGGGGAAGTTTGGGGGAATCGGAAAAGAAAATTAAAAAGCAACAAAAGTCCCGTTAGGTTGTAGGACCTTTTCCCAAAAGTTGCTCCGCATTCCGGGGGATAATTTATCTCCTACCATTAAGCGATTGTTGTCGTAGCGGGCCCGTCTATGGGTCCACTTTACTTGTTTTCCTGAAACCCTTCCCTATTGTCTTCCCCTTATGGAAGGAGGGAAACGTGTTCTGTATCCAGCGATCTGAGAGTTCCCCTTTTTTCGTGTGGAAATTTCACTGACGCTGGTGACGACGGTCCGCTTAAGCACATCATCGCCTGCAAAAACGCGGGTGTTTTGGGGGTTGACATAACGCCCGGGAGTGAACTGTACGGCCCCATTTCTTTTCCCTTCTTCTTCTTGTTTTGGGTTGGTTTTGGTTTTTCATTTTTACGACCCTTTTTTTTTTCGTAACTCTGACGGGAAGGGTTTGTACTTTTTTTCTAAATACGTCTGTGGCCAAGTTCCTTCCTGAACTGTTTAACTTTTGCTTTATATTTTCCTCAAACGGTTTACGAGGGGTCCTTCTCCTTTGAAGCCATTTTTTAAAAACTGAAAGTGCCCGGTTTTAGTCTTTAATACAACTATTTTGGGGCATTCCCTGTCTAAAGAAGGGGGCCGTTTTTTATGTTTTCTTAGAAACGTACGACCTGCTTTAGTGACCCCCGGGTACCACCCTCTTAGGTAAATGTTTCGTATTTACAGGTCTACGGGCCCGAACAAAAGGCCTTTTCCACCCGTCTCCCCACGGGGGTATCTCAGCTACAGTAACTTGTCACTCCCCACGTGTTTTTCCATATTTGTTTCAGATGCTTAAAGGGTTTTTCCCCCCTACTGTGTATGTAATCATGTAAAGTTGGAACCAGAATTTACTTGGATTAGTCCGTAAAATCCCCCAACCTAAACTGTTTGTATTTGTAATTGAGTAATCCCGTCCGCAGGTTATTCCGAACTTATCGCAGTAAATTGGGACGGTCGGAAACCAATTTAAAAAATTCTGTCTAAACAGACTTTGACAAAGATTGTTTACCCACAAAATCTTTCTTCCTTTTCCTCGCGGTAAACCGTCTGGGGGCGGGGGTAACCCACGTTTAGCTAATTCAATGTAGCACTTTGAAGCTAGGCACGTTGTGTCTTACAGGGTTCCTGTTGGGGATTTTCTCTCTGTAATGAAAACAGCGACTCAGGGGATGTTACCCCCTACGAGCACCTTTTAAAACCGCAAATTTCCTACCCCCGGCTTTTCTAAAAGGGACGATTTGCCAATTGATCGGGGAAAGGGGCTGAAAACTGGATAACTGTTCTGTGGATTTTTACCGTACTTTTTAGATGTCCTGTGGACACCCGATTCGACTACCCCCTTTGTTTTGCTTCTTTTCACAAACTCATCCTTATCGCGATTGTAAAACCGTTCGCTTGCTGAAAACATTAAAAAGATTACGGGGGTAGCTACACGTAACCCTCACCTTATGTCTCCACCCTCCCCATTGAAAAAAACCATGTGGTCCGCGTCCTACAGTAATTTCCCCAAAAAATTTTTCTTTTCGGTAGTACCGTCACGGGTTTTAATGGACTTTGTTGGATCTCTGGTTGAAAACCCTGAGGTCATTGAGGGGTAATTTCCATCTAGATCTTAATAAACTATCGATTCCTAAACCGCCTTTTTCAATGTCACAGCCGATATGACCAGGGAACCGTGTCTTCTTTCCCCGCCAGAGCCACATTTGTTTTAAATTTTCAAAGTTAATCGGGTTTTACGGGTACTGTATCATGGTAAGGGGTTTTTTTGTTTTTTTAATAGTACGAAAATTCATTGTCTCTAACGAGCGTTTTTGGGGTTTTTGGCTTAGGTTGCCTGGTAAATGGTAATATTCTTGTGTCACCCAGGTAAGTATTTGTTATTGTTATGTTTTTTCCGGCTATTTTGCGAATACTTATGAATTCTTTTTAGCCTCACTCGGGTGTATGCAGATCTTTTCTCATAGGTGGTACCCCATCTCTTTTGGCATAATCTTGGGTAGTAGCTGGGACTTTTTGGGTTTGGGGAGGATTTTAAAAGAAACATTTTTTAAACCAAACCTTAGGATTCCAATGGGGGAAACATACGTTCTTTTTAAAAACCCCAAGGGGGGGGGCCAACAATTTAACCCGAAATTTTCAGGGACAGGGACCTTTTTTTTTTGTACTTCATACCACCCCTACAAAACCCTCAAAGTTTTTCACTGGAAATTTTTTCAGATTGACTAATCGTCTCATTGTCCCCAAAATAAATAAGTTGACATTTTTGCATGTATATAAATAACCCGAGCTGAACTGGTACCCCCCGGACTTGGAGGCCAGCTGCATCCGTCCCAGCAGCGGCTGGTGCAGTGCATCGGTCCCACACTGATTGCAGTCACATAGTGTGTGGTATTTAGCTTGCTCACCCGTTACTGTTTTTATCAACCCTTGCCATTTAAAAATACTTTGTCCCTTTCCGCCTCAACACTTTTCAACTAATATACATTACCGTTTTGGGCCGAGGAGTTCTTTTCTAAAACCCACCTTTAATACTTCCCTTTAGAGTCTTTAGAATTACGTTACGGGTTTTTTTGTAGTTTTTTTGCATTACTGTAAATACTTCTTTTTGTCCATTGGAGAAAACCCTTTTTTTAAAAACCCCTTTTTTATTTGCAATCTTACCTTATCTTTTAGCTTAAAATTTAGTGTTTTAATTTTTTTTTTCTTTTTGGGTTTTTTTTTAAACGGACAAGGATTTGTTTTAGTTTTCTTTTAACGTCTTTTGGTTTTTTCATACCGATTGTTCTGGGACATTAAAGTACTCCTTGACTATATCAATAAATACAAACCATTCGTAATTCCACGGTGGGAAATTTTTCTATACTTTTTTCTTTTTAATGTTCTGTTTAGACGCTCTACTAAGCTTTCAGAGTGATGGGTCGATAAAGGTTTTTTTAATTTGCCTTAGCTTTTTGACGGATTTGTACCACCCTTCCCCCTGCACCCTAAGGGGTTTTTTATTTTGTTTTTAGACGAAAGGGTTCATGCATGCGCACTTCTGCCCGGTCTTTTTTTTAAAAGGGAATGGAAAACCCAATTTTACTAAACATTTTTATCATTGAAAATAATATTTAAAACCTTTGTTCCCCCTTTGAATAGGGATAAAATTTTACTAGGCAGCCGGTATAGATCATTGACCCCCCTTCAGCGAACCCTGCGTCGGGGATAGTTTTTCCCCCGGGTTTGTGCTTTTCTTTCGAAATACGTCCATTTTTAAATGAAAAAGAAATCTGATCCGGGTATTTATAGCCGCAAAGGGGGTGTGTTTGGAACCCCCAATCGAACACTGCATGCTCGATGCCCGGAAAAAGATTTGTTTTTGGGGCCAGTCCAGAAGTAACTGGTTTCCCCGGTGATAAAATGTCCCCCCCTTGTTCTTAAAATGGAAAATCGCAAATGCAACCCCGGTCGTATATTAAAGATTTCCCCTTTCCGATGCCACCCCATAAACTACGCATTGTGTAAAATGTATTTTTCTAAAAGCTTTCGACACTTTTCCCCCCAAACAGCAACTCTCGGCAACGTAGAAAAGTCTGCGTAGTCTGCCCCGGCTAAACTTCTTTGTATCGGGCTACCTTTTAAAAAGCAGTTTTAAAGTGTTTAATTTAATTTCCCCGAGGATGGATTCGGGGTTGTTATATCGAAAAAGTAAAGGGTTTGGGCAATTTCCCGCAGAAAAAGACAAGAGGCTTTTGGGTTCCACCCTATTGAGAAGAAGTGCTTCCCCCCCACCACCCCCCCCCTCCAGGGGACTCCCCCACCACCACCCCTCCCCCCTGGGGGACCTCACACTTTGCCAAAATAGGGTTTTTCAGCAATATTTACATTTACAGTAATATCAACAAATACTTTTTTAATTTTCATGGGAACCGGCCAAACGTACCCCCCATTCACACTCGACCCAAGAAATTTTGGGGTTTTTTCCACCTGAAGGATCACATTCAAACCCAAGGCCCGAACCTCTCGGGACATTTACGGCAAGAGTAAATCTATGGGGGTTTGCCCGCCTCGTTCCCAAAACCTTATACTGTCCCCCAAAGGAATTTGGGTTTTTGGCCCCTGAAATCGCAACCACTTGTCCGGGACCTCGACCATACAAAACCCCACCAGGTTTTGGGTTCGAGGGCCTAGCAAGCACAGCGACAGGAAACAGTGGACCGTTGGGTGGGGGTACGCGGTTGCGGGGACGTTCTTGGTCATATGGGGGAAACAGCTCTACCGAGCAAAACGCGGGAGAAGTTAAAGAGGATGAGGGGGGGAAAAAATTTTCCCACGAAGGGTTTTGTTTGTGTTCTGTGTTTAGAAGAGTGAAGGGGCGATTTCACCTACTTTAAATATAATAATTACTAATATTTAAAAATTACTTGCCTACGGTGTTTATATTCCTTCCCGTTTGCTTAGGACCGTAAATTTTAAAAATTTAGTCTCTTCTAGGGAACTAGTTTTTGTTTTTGTCCGTCTAATACGGTTTTCTGTTTTTCTGATTTTGGATGTTTCACTAAGCACCATTTTTTTTTTAATTTTTTAAAATTTAGACTTTTTTAGTTTTTAAATTTAAGTGAGACCCTTTTATTTTTCAGACTTTTAATAACAATTTTTTTTTTTGGACCCCACTAAGTAGGGATAGGTTTTGGGCCACCCGAAAGAATTCTAAATTTGACCCCGGGGGGGGTATCGACCAAAATATCGGTCATTCCCCAGGAGTCACCGGGGGGGAACTTTATACATCCATTTTTATGTAGTACAGTACAGTCTGTTCATAGAAAGGACTTAGATTGTACGTTCCAGTGTTAAAGTTTTAACCCCGCGTGAATGGGTAAAACGGGCCCAAAACACGTTGCGGTTTGAGGACTCGTAACCCTTTTATGTTTTGCCAATTTACGAGGGGAAAACCCTTCGTTAATTTTTTGAACCTTTTACTTGTGTCCCAGGGTGGTTGTAGTTTGAAAAATGTGTCGGGTGATGTATTATCGAGTCTTTGTCTGGTTTCTCTCTGTCCGAATTTTCCCCAAACCAATTTGCATTAATTTCGGGGAGCGAAGACCCGGTTTTTTTCAATTTTTTTTTGGTCAAGTTATACCTTTTGTTCAAAAATTTTTTAATGTCGTTTTTTTTTCCGATGTGAACCCCGGGAAAGGGGTACCGATGCCTTTTTAATTTTTGAAATTTATTTACAAATCTGGAAGAGTCCCCCCTCCCATGGTCCCCCCTCGTTTTCCCAAAATTTGAATTTCAAAAGGAAGCCTTTTTTACAGCTTTTCTAATTTTGCACGTCCTGTCCCTGTCAATGCTCCTTTCCGGGGGTGGGCACAGTCCCCCCAAAAGTACATTCCCCCCAACCCCCACTAAAAAAAACTTTAATTTATCGTCATGCGTGTAGGGGAACCGGGGGGGTTTAAAACTTTAGGGGGGGGCAGGCTTTACATTTAAAAGCCCTTCACCGCTGCCTCGCCCCTACATTCTCTGTCCCCCACAAATTTTAGGTGAGATTTTACATACTTTTAAATTTATTAACAAAAGGATAGAGAGAGCAACGCCCCACATACTGTTAGACCCCCCCCTCTGCACACTTGTGGTATGTTCTTCTTGCCTTTTTTCTACCACCAAAAAAGGCCTTTTTGGTTAAGTGGGACGGTTTAGAATTGTAAAAATTTTAGGATGCCAACTGGGATTTTTTTTCATTTTTTAAATTCACACTCCCCATCCGATAATTCGTATCCGGTTTTTTGGGTTTAGCTTTTTTGGGTTTTGGGGCCTTTCGACCTCAGAGCAAAGAGTCTGGGGGGGCCGGGGAAAGGGGCCTTTCCCTCTCGCTTGAACATTTAGGGCACCCGGGGAAAATAAAACCCCCTAAATTCTACACCGTTACCTAAAAAACCTTACTTTCATCCCGGGGAATTTTATTCTTTTTCCCGCCCTGCAGCGGGGTTCGGATCCCACGCTGATCCCCTCCCAAGTCAGCCCATGAAAAACGAGGGGGGTTTTTCTCAACAAGTCTGTTCCATTTTTGGACCGGGCCCAATAGTTTGGGGGTTTTAAAACTTACGCAAACCCAAGTTCGGCGCTGGCTATGGTGCCCTTTTCCATGAAGGGTCTCTTTCATTTTTTGGAAAAAATGCTTTTTTTACACCCTGGCCAAAGTTCATCTAAAATACAAACTCAAAAGTTTTTTTTTGGAAACAAACACTACTTTTTTGTTGACCTGGTCATTATCCAATTTTAAAATCGTATAATTTTTGAACAGATTCGGGAGTAGTTTCCTTGGTGGGATGGGGCCTCATATTTTTTTGGTTTTCCGATGTTAAACAATGAGGGAAAAACCCTTTTTCTTGGGGGGAGATCAAAGGGGGTTTGTTGAGTGCTGAGGGGCCCTGGGGAAATATTCATGAGTCGATAAATCTCACGTTGCCAATTCCTGGAAGACTTTGGGGGGACGCATAAAGCTTGGAGTGAATTTTGTCTGTTCCGACGTATTTAAGATGAAAAAGAAAAACAAAGCCCTGGCCCTTAGAGCCATTACACAAACTTTTTGAATTTTTTTTTTAACTCCCCACATAAAACCCTAATTTAACTACAGGGCTTGTTGAAGATCGAGTACGGGATTACAATGTTCACAATTTCCCCCCGAAATTTGAAAAGAATTGTTGCGAGACACTAGATTTACTTTATGAACCCTTTTTCGTCAATGTCTCGTCCTGTTTGTTTCCAATCGAAAAAAATGAACGAAATCTTTGGTTTTGGGTTGCCTGTGTCACTGCATGTACACTGGGGTTTGGGGGCCCTTAAATCTTAAGATTTTACAAAAAAACCCTTCCCGCACAGTGTTTCGATTTACCTGTTTAAAATCGATCTTTGAATTGTTTGCTTTTTTAAAAGTTTCACCGTTCCCCCGGTGACCGCGAAAAAAATTTGATTTTTTAGGTTTTGTTACAATTTGGGAAAATATTCCCCCATTCCCTTTTACAGGGGGGGAAACTTTGACACGCAGGGGAAGATGTTTTGGATCGTGAAAACCTCTGTGGCGAAGGGGGGACACGCCTCACAATAGAAAGGCAAAAAAGGCTGCATCAGACTGTGATTACATTTTATGACCCCATGGTACAGTAGGTTAATTTTTTCAGGCACTTTTTTTTTATTAGTTAAAATACACGTCCCACCCCCTTCGTTTTAGTTTAAACTGAATATTATATTTTTTGGGTGATTTGAAATTTTTGGAAAGTTCGGGGGCCCCCGCCCCCCTTTTTAAAAATTTTTGGCCCCCCCACTTTGTCATCATTTTTGGGGCTCTAGAATTTTGCCCTTTCCCCCCTTTTCCCCTTACTGTTTTGAATTTGGGGGTTTTTTTTTGGCCCCTAAGCTTTTGTACCACAAAGCTGGGGGGAGAACAGATTTCCCCTTTTTTCTATCATACAAAAACTTTCGTGCTTTACATTCTTCGTGAAAATTATTGTAAAACCGGGTTTTTTGGGGGCCACCCCTACCAACGGGGGATTACACGGTACATTCGACTTTAAAAAGTATGGGTAGTTTTTTCAGAGTCCCCGTTACTTTGAATTATCCCCCCGAAAATTTAAAAAAAGGGAAATCGTCTTTGCCCGATCGTTTGGTCAAATGCCACGAAACCCGGGAAATTTTTTCTTTTTAAATTTGGGGTAGAAGTGTAAATCCAAGGTAGTCCGAATCAGTGCAATTTGTTTTTTATTTCTTTTTAAAATTTTTTAAAAAAAACCTGCCCTTAGCCAACAAATTTCTTTTTAAATTTTCGGGGAGGGGATTAAATTTTAAAGGTGGTCTTTGTCCCCTTAAACCCCATTTTTTTTTATGAAAAGTCCCCTTTTTTTTCCTAGCGTTTTTACAGGATCCAACTCCATACCTAAAATACAGGTTCAGAATTACTTAAAAATTTTTTTTGTAAAAAATTTTTTTAAAATAAGGTATATAGGGTTTTTAAAAAACGTATTACTTTTTAAAAATCAACTAAAGATAATAAACTTAATGTCTAGTGACGAAAATTTCATTTTTTGTTTTAAAAAATATTTTCCAAGAAAAGTTTTAAACCCGGTAAAAAAAATAAGTTTAGTAAAAATATTTTAACGTTTTTAATTAATTTTTTTACTCGATAATATAAAAAAAGTAATTGTTTAAAAATTGTGAAAAAACCAGAGGGGAAAACACGCCCCCCATCTCCCTGACCTCCCGCAGGGAACTGAGGGAGAGGGGGGAAGGGAGTGCCGGCCTCTATTTCCCCCCCAATCAGAGCGTTTTTAAACTATTTACTCCAATCAAGGACGCGCTTATTTTCCCCCAGGGGGAAAAACGGGGAAAATTTTTTTGTTCAAAAGGGGAAATTAGGTTTTTTTATGTTACAATTTCCCTCTAAATGACCCCACCCCACATATTTTACTGTGTGGCGGGAGTGAAGAGTCCCCCAAGTGGATATTGGGTTTAGAAAAAGAAATAATAAATTATTTTTCCCCAAAAAAAAATTTTTTTTTTAAAAAACCCCCGGAAACCCCCTTTGGGTCAGCTCTAAACATCACACAATAAGGTTTTTTTGTTTTTAATTTCCTTGTTTAGTTTACTTTCCCCCCCTTTTTACTTTTGGGGTTTTTTTCCCCTTTTCCCCCCCGCCAATTTTCACAATTGAGGTTATGTTTTACTGTTCCCCCCAACGGGGCGCAGCCAATTGAAACGGGGGGAAACCAAAAAAGTGGGGTTTGGGTTCCCCCCCCCCCCAAACCCGGGGGGGCACCCATATTGAAAACGGGGGAAAACCAAAAAAAATGGGGTTTGGGTTTCCCCGTTCCCCCCAAATTTCCCTCAGGGCGCAGCCATTTTGGGGAAATTTCCCCCTTTTTTCCCCCGTTTCCCCTCACCGGCCCCCAAAAAATCCCGTTTTACCGAAAAAAAACCGATTTTCACACCCAAAATCCCCCATTTTACAGAAAAAAAAAAGGTTTTAAACACCCCAAATCCCCCCCCAAAAACAAAAGGGGGTGTGGCAGGGGAAATTTTTTTCCCCCAAATGAGGGAAATTTTTCCCCCCCCCACTATTTTTTGATCACGTGATACATGGGCGCCGCCATCTTGGATCACGTGACCCCCCCTCCCACCAAACCCGAGCGCGGGGGTCATGCGGGGGGGGGCACCCCACCCCCACCAAAACACACACACACACAACACACAAACACAAAACACCACACAAAACAAAAACACAAAAACCCCAAAAAAACAAAAAAAACCACACCAAAAAAAGTTAAATAAAAGGGCAAAAAACATTGTAGTCTTAAAATAGGTGTGTCACGCAGTAACGGCTTTATTCTTTAAGAAAACCCCCAATTACGTTAACGGCGCTGTTTTCTCAACCCCAAAACCCCCAAGGCAACTTTTTAAAAATGTTTAAAGCTGTGCCCACCCAACAAATGGGGACGGGAAAAATAACAATTTTTAAAATGTCACATATGGTCAAAAGGGGGGGTTTTTAAAAAAAAACCCCACTACTCCAAGACACACAATAAAAAAATCTTAATAAAGGGTTTTTTTTCCCCCTTAAAAACCCCAAGGAGCCTAAAAGCCCATTTCCCTTGGGGTTTTTTTTTTTAGCGAACAAATTGTCACAGTAAAAGTAAGGGAAAAATTAGACAAAGTAACAGTCCAAGTTGGGTCCCCAATGAATGCTTTTATTCTTCCCAAAACACAAAATATACGTCTCATGAGGGGGGAAAAAAAAGCTAAATTGTCTTTATGCATTTGGAGAGTCAAAAATTTTTTATAGATATCTCAATTTTGCTTATCGTTTTTTCCCCAATAACTTTTTTAAAGCAATGTAATTTAAAAATAAATTAAGTAATTAAAATTTTTAAAACTAAAAATTAGCATTAAATTGGGGAAAATTTTTAAAATTTTTTAGTCGGGCCCCAAAAAAAAAAATTTGTTTGGATATATATATTTAAATAATTGTAAATTGTAAAAATTTTAAATTTTTTTCGTTTTTGTTAAAAAAAAATTTAAAAAAGGGTAAGTGTTCTACACTATACTGATTACCAAAAAAGGAAAAAATCCCAAGGATTTATGAAAAAAATTTTTATAGATGAAAAACACTAGCTTGTTTATAATCGGTTTTCAGCAAAAAAATTATGAAAAATACTTTAAAAGCTTAAAAAATTTTTTTTTTAATTAATTTTTTTATTTTTAATTAAACCCATTTCCTGACTGAAAATACAGATTTATTAAAAAATTAATGTCGACGCGTTTTAAAAAAGCAAAAATGGTAAATAATTTTAAATTTTGGTTTCATTTTAAAAAAAAAAAATTTTTAAATAATTAAATTTGGGGCCCATAAAACGCCGTCATTTCAAAAAAGTTTGTTTTAAATTGCCCATTTAAAGTTTAGCAATCTTCAAATTTTGGGATTTTTTCCCCCTAATGCCACATAGTGACATTTAAAAAAACTTTTTATACGCTTAAAAATCGACAAATATAATAAATATATACATTTCCCCTTTTTTTTTTAATTATAAAATTTTATATTTCTACATAAAAATTTATTAAAATTTATACATTTCTTAAAACCTGTTTACGTTTGTGTTGATTAGAAAAAATTTAAAAACTTTTTGGATTATTTGTGGTATATTGTATAAATATTGTTTATTTTGTTTGGTTGAATAAAGAGATTAAATTTAGGGTTAAGTCCCCTACAAAATCTTTTTAAGTAGGAGTTAAATTTTCTTTTCTTTACTAAATTGTTTAATGTTCTAATTTTTAAATGGCCAATTAATTTCCCCTTTATTTGTAGATTCTTTGTATTTTTGCGATGCTTCCTCTTTTAAACTTTGTTAACAAGATAAGGCAAAGGTACTAAAATTTTATGGGGACCCGGTATTTAAATGTTTCGCGATCTATATATTGTGATTAAGATATTTCCCAAAATTTTTGTTTTCTTATGCGTTACTACAGTTTTATTTTTCACTTGCTTGGGGCATTAAAACTTTTTAGTATAATCACAAAAAAGTTCTCCAATATTTCGGGATTTAAATATTATGACCTTTGTTGTATGACACTTTAAGAATTTACAAATTAATATAAGGTCGCTCTAGGATATCCAAATTTAAATTCCCGGCCAAAATATCCCACTTTCATGTTGACGTTTTCGGCTTTTTAGGAAAATTATTCAAGTTTACTGTTAAATAGTATAATGCTGAGAGGACGAAAATTACTTGTTCATAAATATGTTCATGACAAACTTATGTTTTTATTTTTCTTTTTGAGAAATTCAAAGATGTTTAAAATTGTTTTTTTAAGGCCTGGATAAAGATGAGACATGTAGTTAAATGTACAGTTTCTTTTACTAAGACATTCAAAACAAAAAGGGTTTTTAAAATTTGTAAATGCTCTAAAAAATTCCCAAATTTTTTGGGATGTGGGCACGTTTTGGGGATGCACGAAAAAAATTACGTTTTATAATTGTCATGATTTGGTTTTCTACTCCAAATAATAAAAATTACTCAAGTATGAAAACCATTAATTAATACGTTAGCTAATTTTACGAAATCAAAAAATTTTTAGGCATTGGGTTGTGCCCCCGTACCCAAATTTAATTTACTCAAAAATTATAATTGTTATATTTTTTAACTTTTAAATTA
>NW_025779853.1:0-67198 GCF_021130785.1 Homalodisca vitripennis
TTTTGCTAATAATGTGTGTGTCCACTCAGGTTGCTGCGTCAAAACTTTCAATACCTTAACGTTCTCCAAATATTTCGAATTGCAGAACTATCTTTTACCCGGGCAATAATTTGGTGAACTAGAAGTCAGGCTAATTTCCTTACCTCAGATCTTTTAACAGAACTAAAATTTCAATTACAATCTGTACAGAACCACACATTTCCCTGGTTTCATAGTAAACAAAATTACTAATAGAGATGTAAACATACACAACGATCTACTTAACTCCTTGATAAAACTCATTTCGGAAATCGGGCTTTAAAAACCCGCTGAGTGTTTTAGGGCCATTGATTCCTGCAATCCCCAAGGGGCAATGATGTGCTATAAAAATATATTAGTGATCTATAATAAGTTAAAACTAAAATAAAAATAGAACTTTGTTATTTCCTACTAGTTAATGTGTGTATAACTTTTGTCAAAGGCATTTTTACTGTAAGTTAAATATAACTTTAAATTATGAAATAAATGATTGATATATTTCATGAAGTCAGAAAATACAAGCATATGGTTTAACTATTTTGCATAGTCATCAAGTTTAAGTTTATTTACTCACTTCTTTTATAACTTATAAACCCTGGCTTTCATGTTTTTGTGTTTGCTTTCATGTGTTTCTTGGTTTACAGGAACCTCTAGATTTACAAGTCAAAGGCGACACGACTGTCTATATGGCTGACTGAACTCTAATTAAAACGTTAGTGTTTCTGATCACGTTATCTCCAAGCACGGTGCGGTGTGACGTCAGAGGAGACTGTTCAGTATCACGAGCTTCGCTTTTTCCCTGAGAATTGAGAAGTCAATATTTACAGACTTTTTATATTGGCTTTCACACGAAGAATAGTAGTAAATTATTATACATTTTTTTAGTACTTTTTAAATTTTTATGACAATTCTTTATGGCCACAGTAAAAACTGTAGTAAATTGATAGACATTTGTTACTGATCGATCATTGTTGTATTTAGTGAAGGAATAGTTTTGTTATCAGTAGGTAAATTATTATATTATAGTATAATAAACCGTGGAATATATTCATCAAGGAGTAATTATGTTGCAAAGAGTGAGCTATATTTGTTTCCTACGGGAATATTTTTTATCTATATTTAACAACCACTCGGATCTCAAATATTGTCCCAAAATAGGTAAAAAAAATATATTATTATAAAGCATAAAGTAATTTATTCAACGTATTATGTATTTCAAGATCTATTTACTGAGAGGTTATAGTATGAACTAATAGATCAAATTCGTGTAAATTTGCTATTCGAATAAAAGTAAATTATAGATAAATTAAGATAGTTTTATTGGATTTAGGCATTTATTTTTCTACATTCGCTTTCACATGGGTGATGTTGGGTGATGTTGTAATAGCAAAGATTGTACTCAGACAGCCTGATGAAAACTCAAGTTTTAATCGAGTTGTGAACAGGTTTGGTTTTAGTCAAACAAAACAAAGGATGCGGTAATTAAAAACACGCCGCGGATAATTACAAACAAACCTTCGGGAGCAGAGACAACACTTTGTTTATTTCTAACTTTATGATTTGTATTCTTCACTCGGTTGTTACACGGAATTCTCCGTTTTTGCGCACTTTTCTCCAAACTCGTTCCCATTTACTTAACCACACTTGATGTGATATTCCCGTGGTTCCTTAATGAGGTTATTGATAAGTTTAATGTAAATTATTTCCGTCTTATGTCAAAATTATCATTTAAGAACATTGCTTATAGTTTTAGGAACAGTTAATTTAGGCTATTTGACTGTCACATACATTAAAAATTAGTATAATTATATTATTTTGGGAATAGCCATTATGGCTAGAGTTAATTAGAAAAGTAAAAATAAACATAAGCACAAATAAATAATTACACACAAATTTAAGATTATAAAACAAGCCCGTTCCATGCTCCATAATATTTCTATTAGCAATAGTGACAGTACTAGCTATAATAATATTTATGTTAATGTTAATAATGTTTAAAACGTAAGAAAGCTTTTCTTCTCCTACGTATTTTTGGTCATTCAGAAGTGAGGTTACTGCTTTTATGGTGTCAGTATGCTGATAAGTCAAATCCGATTTTTTTATTACAGCGGGCTTTCTTGCAAAGCTCAGATCCCATTCGTTGTCTCTGCTTGGCGAGGAGTTATTGTTAAAGTTTTTATGTAATAATTAACAGCAAATTAATATAATAATATCCTATTTAATTTAAACTAAATTGAAGTCAAATCATACAAGTTTATGACTTGATTTTCAATCGAGTGTCATGACGGTTTTACTATAACTTTAACCAACATTTAAATAGCAATGATAATATTGTTTTTATTTGTAAAATAAAAAATATGAATTTACGTATTATTGAGAGTGTGTATTGGGCAGATGGTTTTGTTCTAAATTTCAGAAATTGAAAGTTGATTTTTCCTATTTATATCACCGTTTAAATTATTCTCTAAACTCCATTCTCGAAAACGAAGCAAAGATTTACAGCTAATTCTAGCGATGGTCATTTAGATCTGAAGTGCCTGTGATTTAAATAGATCGAATTTGTGAGCTTTCATTCTAGCGTTAGGAAGTACGGTACATTGTGACATAGAGATAATGAAAACTAGCCCAGAGTAAAATATTACTACTGGATTCTCTTTACAAGCGAAGTAAATTTAATGTAATCTGTTAAATATTTAGCTATTTATGGCCCAACTGTGGAGATGAAATCTTTTTAAACATTTTTCAGGAATGTGTGTGCTGTTTAACATTGCACAAAAATGAATACATGAACATATCGTGACTATTACGCCAAATATATGTCGGCATGACAGGTATGTATATACCTCAGACCCATTATCAGTAAGACCCAGCTATTGACATACAAAATACCACATCTATATGCCACAGTTAAGTGGGTTAATGTCCCATAATGGGTTGGCGCTATAACGGACAAAGCATGTCTCGCTTTATCGGTCAAATTCTTCCAATATAAAACTAACTTTACACAATCTCTAAGTGTTCTAAATATTAAAAGCCTCATATAACAAAACAATTATAATTAATTATAGATTAATGGTCAATAAAGTTCTACAATATGCTAAGCACATTTGTATGCACTTTTAATTGCCTGCTTTAAATAAAATGAGAATTCTCGGATTTTTTTAGATTATCTCCAACTGTAGCAATGATGTAAAATAAAAATTGTGAAGAAAAACTTTACATTATATTGAAAAGATATTGTAAGCAAATGATAAATAAAAATGTTTATATATTGTTTGGAGGGTTTGAAAAAATATTATTCTTTAACTCTAGGGATCAAATCGTAAATACATCAACAAACGAGCTTATCATATCATATGAGTCACATAAGACTCTTAGTAAACATCAGTTATCTATAAATATCAGTTTAAAAATGGTATTACAGATTGCAAAGACATCTTGTTTTTTCGATAACAGTGGAATTTTGTATCATACAAAAGATATTGAAAGGATCTTGGTGACAAAAACCTTTTCGAGAACGGTTCAAGTTAAAGAAAAGTGTTTCAGGATTTTAGACCCAGTTTATGCGATCCTGTTTTAGTCCTTTTGGAACTCAGCAGCATTGCCAAGCGGACATGGAAATTACTTCCAGGTGATAATGATCTACTGAATCACTATTTGAAGCCGATATTCAAGTGCCTTTTGCAACACCACGTATCGAGAATTTTCATTGGGTATGTAAACTATGAGCGGTTACCTGTTTTGGCTTCGAATACCTTTTTAAGCTAAGTATTTAATGTTGAGTCTACAAGTGTGACATTTTATTGACAATTAAATTAAATTCAAGAGTTTATTTGAATATTTTACATTTAAAAATCAAATCTTATATTTAAATTACTCGTATTAACTGTAAAAATAACAATTGTCACGGAAAACCATAGTCTACAGGATTTAAAGCTGCTAACAAATGCAAATGATAAGGGCGATACTGCAAGCGATTAGTAAAACTTTTCCAAGAAGTCTTCACTGAAAATGCTAATTCAAGACTAGTCTTCCGAACTGATTTGTGTGCGATACGTGTGAACGTTTCTCTCACTCGCTCAGCACTGTCTTCATTAACTGTTGGTCGTCCCGTACCCTTCCCTTTGCAAGGACAGCGAGTATTTCAAACTGATAATACCATATATGGATGTCATTATCACCTGGAGGATCACATCCGAACTTTATATGGAACGCATGTTTAGTAAGTGTGGGGTGTCATTCTTATATTTCCATATATAACTTTCAAACCGATTTTCTGTACTAGACGATTGAACGCGAGACGTTAATTCTGAACGAGATTTGCCAGGTTTTTAAGATCCTTATTAAATCCCCAAAACACTAGTACAAAGCACATAAAATGCTGACTAAACGATTTTAATAATTCAGTGATTAACACCTTAACAATGGTTGAATATAAACTTACAATAAGAAACTAAATATTGTTTGAAGTCGTTGGGATCTTTGAGTTTACTTTTCTTCACTTTATCATACTCATAGCTTGTGCCTGCTCTAAACACTAGAGGTATAAAGAGACTATTACGAAAGTAATGACGTCATAACAGTGCCGCCAACGTGACGTGAGCACCATACAAGCAGTGGCTGGTGCATTACTACATGGTGCACTTGTGGTCTGTTAATAAAACCTCTATTGTGAAAACTAGTTAGGAATCTTCTCACATGTTTCATTCTCCTTCTTCATTTATAACAGAAATAGTCGTACAACTTTTCTGTAATTCGTTTAAACTTATAACATTAAACTAATTAACACAATGGTTATATCTTCACAATAGCAATTATCTATTAAGATACATCAGTGACACCCTCGTTATGTACTGCCAAACAGGTAGACTACCAAAATTGAAGTACTAAATCTCTTTTTACATAGAACGATTTAAGTTATACTTATCCCCTTATATATTTGAAGCTGCAACAGAATAGAATTATAACATAACAAGTACCAAATTGTTTAAGGTTACTCTTTTGTAAATCAATTAGGCTACTAATACGTGTTACTAATAGAACACAACTTTTTACAATATTGACCTTAACAATTTTAATAATGATATAATCAATATCACATTAATGTAGAATTCTTTTAAAATAAATAAATTAACCTTCCTCTTTACTTCTATATTATCACATAATACTATAAGACATCGTCGTTTTCTATCTTTACCTCAATAGGCTAAAGTAAAAAAACATTATTATCACTATTTCTTTCTTATCGGCTAAAATAAGTTGAAACTGTTCATTGAAATACATATATGACATAAAAGTTGTCTCATAAAAATATCTATATTGGCATTGGTACAACATCAATGTATTGAAATATTACTAGTTCGATAGGTAAGTTTAGATTTTGTTACTCCTAGCAACTTACAAAATGAGAAACTGATTATCCTTTTGTACCTACCCCAGTAAAACCGTACGATACACCTTTTCTATAATTCCTAAAGCTTATAAAACAAATTGTTCCATTTACATAAAAGTTCTACATTAGATTTACAAAATTTAAACGTGTTATAATCAGATAAAGGGTTTTATACTGCAATTTGCATTTTAAAATAACTTGTACACAGTTATACAGAGATGTATTATCTTGCATAATGTTTCTCTAGACTTCCTAAAAGATTTCCAAGGACTAAAGTTTCTTAATTTAGTATTTAAATGTTGTTTTTCCATTCTGATATGGTTTAATGTTGCCTTAAGGGGTTGTTACAATTAAGTATTTGTCTGAAAAATGTACTATATATTTTTTTCTATTACTTTATCAAAGGAAAGACATAATTATCCAATAATTTTATTTTTGTACACGATTTCTTTCGACATCAAAGATGCCATCGTCATGTGTGAATCAACAATTGAAATAATATACTTCACAATTTAAAAACAATTATCAGCTGAATAAACCTTGATACGAGATTTATTTATTATACTATATAGTTGCTTAATATCAGGTTATAAAGTTCCTGTGAAATTTTAGCTGTAAGACTGACATTAAAGGATAACATTATTGTACATTTTTTAGTTTATGAATATTTCTTTACTCTGTATCTATCATTGAATTGAAAGCACTGGCTTTACTTAGGGCCCTTGAACTTAATTATCATGCATTATTATAACCACAAATGTCTTAAATATTATTAAGACAGATGTTAAGTTAACATCATTATTATTATGTTAGTTAGCAGATAAATAGATTTCCATAACGATCCAATGAACTAAACTATGCCAAGTAAAAGGCAAGACTTCGTATTAGTAGGCAAATTGACAGGTTATAGTGCTTAAAGTGACGCCATTAAAGTAATATAAATGCATTAGCATTAACATTCTAATCATAGTGCTATATATTTACAACTAATTTAACTACTTTATATATATATAAGTAGTTATATATATATATATATATATATATATATATATATATATATATATATATATATATACGAGTATATTATATTCAAGGTTTTTCTAAGAGCGTTTAAGTTTTGAAACCGAAAAATGGAGAGATCCCTTGAAGAAGAGCAAAGAGAGCAATTCGTTATAAGATACTCCCTTTGAAGTCTGATGGAATTACAAATGTCTCTCCCTTACTTGTACCATCAGTATTTGCTATTTTAACGATAAATTTTGTTTTATCTTTCTGTTATACTAAGATAACCGGGTAGCAGGTACTGCAATAATGTATACAGTTACTCTTAATATTCTTAAAGTAAAATTTGTTTTCTCGAAAATTCACATAGTTAAGTATTTCTTTAACACAGAAAATTAAAATATATGCACGATTAAATTATGTTACTATTGGAAATAAAGTTGTATATTTTGTTTATTCGAATTTGAAGTAAATAAGCATTCTGTAATTTACACGTAATCTGATTGTTTTCATGTTTCATTGTAAAAACACATTTAGAATATTGTCTGATGTTTACTTTAATATTAAATCCTAGTAGTTGTACTTCCTAATGCTTCTTTACTGAGAATTTGTTATTACCTGCCATTATTACAATTTTGGGTACTTCTTTTTTGAATATTTGTCTTATTACAATTTCATTTAATTAAAAAAGAAATACGCAGTTCTTCATACTGTAAACATAAGAAAAAAGTAGTATATTTAATTAATGATTTTGTATAAACTAATAATATAGCATCGGTACAGATCACACAATCATTCTTGTAATGCTCGTTAGATGTCCAGGATATCCCCTGATTGGGTTATGTACTGAAATAACGTATTATAATAGTTCAATTACGCTCCCACTGAAACGAAAGATGTTATGTTACTAATCAATAACTGACTAATCTTTTCTTGGTGTGATACTACAAATATATATATATATATATATATATATATATATATATATATATCATATTATCTGTGGTTAAAATTGTGTGTGTTCAGTACAATATGATGGCACTTTCTGAGTCTATATACATAGGAACTTATGTAAAATATATCCAGGTCTTTCAAAATTGTTGTTTTGACTGTTTTGTTTTTATGATGTAACCAAACGGATGTTTTCATTTAAAAAGTTTTGGTATTTGATTTGATTTAAACTAAGGGTTTGACGGTATCTAATAGTATACGTGTCAGACTTCATGATTTGCATATCCCATTTTAAATTATTCCTAAAGTTGTGTTTTAATCTATGAAAAATCAAATTACTTACGACCTAAGAAACGTAGCAAATGAGCACACAAATCGATGGTGCCAAGTTGCATAAACAGGAGTTGCGGAATAAAATCTGTTATAAATCTCAAGCCTCGAGCACTGAGATGGCATTCATAATAGATGCCTGGAGACATCTAGGTGAAAGTATCCAATGACACCACTCTTAGAGTTCCTGAAAGTTCCTAAAATGAGATACAATTAACTGCAAGGATTTGAATTAATATCAATAACTTTCATTGAAGTAACAATGTTTAGAGGTACAGCTATCCAATTGAATCTAGCCATAATCTTTCACCTGTTTGAGTATGAAAATTTGTTAGTGGTTTGTTCAGCAGAATTAAATTTGTTTATGGAATGAAAATTGCTCTAAATAATTACCTTAATAAGCACCATGTACCATATGACATATGTCGATGTATACTTAAGGAACCTGGTTGACTCCCATATTGGAGTCTACATGACCTACTAGAGGGTGAAATTTTTTGTTCACTTTTTCATTCTAAGTACGGCAAAATGTTAAAAATGTTCAATTTAGATTTTTTACAGTTTCATATTTCAGGTTATTTTCTGAAGGATTTGTTGAGAAATGTATTAAAATTCCATGTCAGAAACTATTTAATGTAATTTTATAATTATGCGACACATCGAACATTTTAGGTAACCAAGGAAAGTACCAAAAGTTCATTGCTTCAAATGAAACCGTACGACCACTCAAAACATTTCCATCGCTCTCCTGTTATTATGAAAACAATAAAACATATTTTTACTGACATGTGTTTACTAGAATTGCTTTAAAAATTTCTCCATGGTAGATTGCAAAATCTAAATGAGTCTGTGAACCAAATAATTTGGTTTCCTGAAAACCGCTTTCGTAGACATACATACACTACACCTAGGAGTGTTATGACGCTATAAATTCCTTCAACAATGGAAATATTGCGATGCATGGTTTTTAAAACACCTAGGAAACGATAGTTGGACATAACTTTAGTGAAGCAATGAAAAAGCTGGATATTACTCGCTTTCAAAAAGCCCAGCGCATGGTTTACTATGTAGCCAAAAAGCTAGCCAAGCTCGGTCAAGTGCTAAAAGAAAGCTGGAAGACAATTAGGAAGACTTAGAGCATCCTTATAACCTCGATTAAAGTGCAGGATGTCATTAAACCTATGCTACAGGTCAGTGAATTCACTTCTAAGCATATGCTTGGTTTTTATCTGCGAAATTTAACTGTCTTTCCTCTTATATACCTATTTCTCTGGATCTACTCATTAGATTAGGATGAAACAAAATTAAATTTGTACTCTAAACTGGTACATAGAGAGCGCAAGTCATTTAAAAAGATAACAAGTTCTGAGTAAAAAATAAAATTTGTTATAGTTTTGTCAAAAAAGTATATATCACAATATTTTTAAAACATATTTAAATGTTTTTTTCACTCTAATTGTTAAGGGATGTCCATATAATATTAACCTATAGTTTGATTATGAGAGGCCAAGAAGTTAATGAGGAAAGGTACACAAAGTTAAATAAATTAGCATTAAAAGGATCGGCCGTACCGAACCCCCTTAACCAAGTGCAGAAAATCAAATAGATTGCATTATCTTCTTTGATAAGCAGGTAACAGCTACCATTGCGTGATGATAATAAAGATTGAAGTCTATTTATTTTAAGTGAGATACATAGGTCGTTATGGTCACACACATTTTAATTTACTAAAGATATAAAGCAATTATACATTTTATCAAATTTAAGTTGGGCTCATGTTAAATATTTTCTTTACAACATCCACTTAATTTTGTTGCGTTTATTAAAAAAATTTAAATAAATTTTATAATTTGAAACTTTTTTATTCAATGTTAATAAAAATAATACACAGAGTTATTATTCAAAGAATAGTATTAATAATTGTTTGAATCGTTTTTATTAATCCAGTGATTTAATTACAGTACAATTTTGATGGTATCCAAGATATAGTGGACAATATAAATAAAGCAAAACCACTATTGTCACTCAGTAAAGATGAAGTAAATAATCTGTGCCAATTCTTTCTTGATTTGTGATAATCCAATTATCTTGGTAACATAGACACGCTCTTTCAAGAAAGATCAAATGGATTTGAATCTTTGTAAACGGAAATATATATGAAATACGAAACATATTCGTTAGGGGATTAAGAGTTTCAGTTGGGCATTTGAATTATGTACTTTGAGATTTCTAGGAATTTTAACATGCATATATTGAAGTATATAAAATTCTTTGGATCACATGCATGGACATCAATTAATAAAAACAGACGTCTATTTACAGGGCTCAGTAGTATTTGATACTCAGCAATGTAATAATATAAATCAGAGACACGACAAATCTACACAATAAAGGCATACTCTTGATGAGCACTCCACAGCAGATAAGAGGATACTTTATCGGTACTCGTTATCGCTAGTCATTGTAAACAGCAAAAATATATATTTACATTGAAAGGTTCAAAGGATCTTCGCTCTCGCACAATATAGGATTTTTAAATTTTGTTTTGCCATTAGCCTCGTTAACAACGTTTTGATATAAAAGGTTGAATCGATTTTAATATTGACAGACATCCAATTAGTAACATAGCATTGTATTGTTTTATTATTGGGTTTTCACATACCTACTTCCTAGTAGACCGCTTTAATGATATCTTAAACAGGCTCAGAACTGAACGTTGGCCAGACAATGGAGAAACTTACTGCTCTATGGGAAGTTATTATCTTGTCATATAACAGTAATCGCTGCAACGTGTGATACTGTTATATGTTATATGATATATTATATGATGTTATATGTTATATGATACTGTTATCATTACAACAGCAACAAGCCATACTGAGAAACGTATTTGGCAGACAACGTAGTAATGGGGAGTTATGTGTTATTTAACAGTTCCATTTTCACGTATGTTAAATGTGGACCATTACAATAATATTAACGCAGTCTCAAATACGCCTATATTCAAAGGAAGAAGCAGACTAGTAGTATTTTTTTCATTCGTATCCCTACAACGTCAATATTTACAGAAAGTGAGCAACACAACTAACATTAAGTAATTTATTGGTATTTGAAGCAGTGCTGTGTTTGCTGTGTTTTTGAATATCGATATAAAGCTGTATTTTAAATACGTCACTTAAATGTTTTATTGTTAACTTAAATTAACTTTTCAATGCTACTTTAATGGCTGTCAGATTTATTACCTTACTAAAGTATACAAACGTTCCATTTTACTATAATTGAACTATATAAATCGATCTTGAAACGTTAACACATCTTGATCCATTCAAAATCTTTTTCTCTGAAAGAGTGTAAAGCAAAACAAACTCATAATTTTTTTTCTACGTATTTTTTTTTCATTTCCATGTTGGCCAGAATCAAATTGTTATCATAAAAGGAAGACCAATTTAAGTTTTATGAATATTATAAAATTTAAGGTAAACATTTATTTCATCGCTGCTTATGTAGATTGCTCACTCTTAAATGATATATATGACCAAAATATGTACTAATTGAACCAAACGTATCTCATATAAATGATATATGTGGTCAGTATACCCATCCTAGTTAGGTGCAATACATTTTAAGCAATAAATTAGCAGTGTGCTAAGTGATTGGAAGTCTTGGCCCACAAATTATTTAGTGTAACTTAAAATCTGAGATAATGCACACAAAGGATGTTGAGTATGAGATGTTTCATCATCAAGAATTTCATCTCTAGAGTGTAAATAAACAGAATTCAAGATACAAGCTCGTTATAAAAACTTTATTAATCGTTGATTCCCTTGCATCACAGTATCTATTGCTAAGAACTGCGATCCACACTCTAACCTTGGGCAAAAAACGTGTGAATAGTAGTGATTGGAATTTCTCTTAGTAGTTGATAATCAATAAATAAATTTTTTGCCGTAAAACGGGAATGTAAATCAAATTTCTTATTATTTGCGTTACTTAAGTATAAATACTAGTTGTGGAATTTTTCGCCTTCCTCCGAGGAACATTAGCAATGAAATTAAGATTAATCACGTCGTTGAAGCAAAAGTATTTTATTTTTCATTTAAAGTTTTATAGTTTAAGAAGTATAAAAAGGCCTAATTTACAATTTATATTTTGTTACATTATGTGCAAAATACAAATTTTATTGTATCTGTTATCACACTTTGGGTGTTCTCCCTAGAGGATTTAAATGAAAACACTATACTATAGGGGGCCATTTGAAATAGTTCATATTTTTAAACACAAACACTATAATGGAAAGCACACAGATATTTAATAGAATAGAGTAGAATAAACTTTTATTTCTCATAAATATGCACACATTCCAACATATTCAATACAAATATACAACAAATATAAATGCAAACCACATACATAGCAAAATAATCCTGTGCATAGCACGCGATTACATAGTATATCAGTACTGGCTGACCTTGACACAATAACATTCATGCCACACATACATACATACATATACCGAGAAATAAAGTATTGGCCTCCAAGGCAAAGCCTGTTTTGAGGCATTTACATGATTCATAAAAATAAAAGAACTAGCAGTGATAGAACAACAATTATACATTTTCAAATATTATAACATAATCCTAAAACCCTCTGTCCAACAAAATTCAATTAGATTCATACTTGCAAGATAAAACAGATAAATCACACATACACTAATTATATAAAATAAACTATAAATTATAATCATCATTATGTCTACATCTATTTTAAACAAATACTATCCATTGTACAATTTCCTACACCCACACATACTTTCCCTATCAACCAACAATACAACATTTCATACATAACCCATTAATACAAAGAAAAAATACTATTATTTCAGCATTAGTGTTTATTATTATAAACCATGGCCATTAACAGTACATATCCCTCCCACTAGTTTTGGACAATAAAACTGGACATCAAAACAGTACATAAAATACATTTAAAAACATTTAATTTACATTTAATAAACATTCAACATTCTGTAATGAAAATACCCACTCCTTAATACATTTCAAGAAAGGTATAAACGACAGACTACTAATTTCACAAGGTAATACATTAAACAATTTTGGTGCTAAAAATGAATAATTTTTTAAAAAGAAGGTGTTTGTTGGCATTGGTGTGGTATAATTGTCAGCATGCCTTAATCTCAATTTATATTCATTACTTTCTTTACTATTTTTGCTTCTTATATAAAATAATTTTAATACCTTATACACATACATATATCTGAGAGGTAGAACCCTCAATTCCAAAAACAAAGGAAAAGATGACTCTGTTACTCTCTTTTTCAATATAATTCGTATAAAATGTTTTTGCATTGTAATTACAGGTTTGAGATTTGATATGTACGTCCCCTCCCCAACACGAGATCGCATAATCTATCCTACTATGGACTAAGGAAAAGTATACCATTCTCAATAGTTTTTTCATCACAAATATTCTTCAGAAAAAAAAAGATTCTAATTACATTATTCAGTTTATTCTTTAAGTATGCTAGATGAATCTTCCAGTTCAATTGTTTGTCCACCCAAACTCCTAAATATTTCAAAGATTTCTCACTCTTTACCAGTCCACACTCTGAGTTACATGCACTATTGTTATTTATACAGTCCAAACATTTGTAAATTATGCTATTTTCAAAGTTAAAATTTCCTCTGAGACTAAAATTTATAAATTTTGTCTTCTCCGGACTTAACACCATGTTATTTTTAGAAAACCACCATCTAAGTGCTTGCAAGTCAAAATCAATCTTGACCCTTATATCTTCCCATGCATCTTCAACATAACATAGTGCTGTATCATCAGCAAAATAGGTTAATTTTCCATTAAAACTCCCATCACAAAGATCATTTATATAAATTAAAAATAATGTTGCTCCCAACACCGACCCTTGAGGTACTCCAAATTTTACATCCCCAAATTTACTTCTCGAATCTTTAACTTTAACACACTGTTTCCGCCCAGACAGATAATTTTTAAACCAGTTATAGGCAACTCCTCTGATTCCGGCATTGTATAATTTATCTAGAAGTATATCATGGTGAACCGTGTCAAATGCTTTAGTAATATCTAAAAAAAGTCCAGTAATTTTCTTTTTGTTGTTAAGTCCTTTCGTTACTGTATCCATAAATCGTGCAACGCTGATTAATTTAATCTATATTATTTTACGTTAGTCAATGTAATAAATTATAAATAAATTATAAAATATATAGTTAAAGTAAAGTAAATTTGAGATTAGTTTCTAACTTAAGACATATAAAAGTTAAATTACAAAAAGATTGATTTATTAGATAACGCAAATTCTTTATAAAAAATTTTATCTGCGATTAATATGAAGTTCATGTTCATTAGTCAGTTACGTAATAAGTTATAAATCTGATAATATTATTGGCTGAGTATTAGTTTACCCTATTAAGTGGCTGGACAAAATTACTTTATGGATAAAAGGCTAAAAACTTTGGATCTTTAAGAAAATTCTAAAATTTATTTTCAAGCCAAGAGGAATGTGTATGCCAAGTTTTCTGTGATATCTGGAAGTTAGGGAATTAGTGATGAGCCTTTGAGTAGGGGAATTGCCTTCTACATATATAATGTTTTATAACGCGCGACCAATATGTTGGGAATCATGACATCGAAAAAAGAAAAAACTTATACTGAACGTATGACCGAGAATGCTTTGTTTTCTGTCTGTCGGTCCGTATTTATTTTTCAAAATAGTTTGAAACATAATGTTAAAATTTGGTACACATAATCTAAAATTGGTATACTATAAATGTACAAAGAAGAAATATTTATTTTGTTGTTATAGAAATGGTGATGGCTCAAATTCTTAGCCAAATTACATAAAAACTAAAAGTTTGTATCAAGTCAATTTAGGGTAGCTGAAGTTGCAAAATGAAGTTTTACTCAATCAAGTCAATACTAGATTGATTTTAATGTGTAAACAATGAAGTGTTACAAAGACATATCATTCTAATTTAAAAAACGTGTTATTAAGTTAATTACGGCTGTTAAATGTATACACAAAGTAATGTTTTCTTTCAGCACTTAATACTTATCCTATTGTAATTTTACATGCAACTCATTTGTGATACAAAATCCACATACTAGGTACTATAAAATTAATTACTTTTTTAAAGTTAGGCTTAATATTAGGATAAAAATTAGTAATAGACAATAATATTTAAAGCCGAAAAAGATGTAAAGAAACACATACGAAGAGTCAGTAATCATCTTTTTTGGAAGTATTTTCAATTTAATTTCTATTGTTTTATGCCATATAAGGCTGCATACGCGTGCATATATGCAAGTTTCATTCGGCTCAAAGATAAAATTTTGGTAATGATTGCATGCCAAATCTAGGTACATGATAAGTTGCTTAGAAAAGAGCGTAACATCTATAACAAATTAGAAAAATGTTTCTTGGTTTAAAAGATGAAAACACAACACATGAATAGATATGGTATAATATCTTGTAATTACACATAAAATACTAAAAAACATATTTATACCTATAGAGCACCAATCTTCTATACAATCATAAATTTTATTTATTATAATTTAGTTGTTATTTAATAATACATTAAATACTTCCACCTTTACAATATATTACAAGATTATATCGAGAAATTGGATTTAGTTAGAATTTACGTTGTCTTGTATTTGAAATTTATTATATATATATATATGTATTTATATATATATATATATATATATATATATATATGAGGTCTCAAAAAATAAATTTCTCAATAAAACTTCAAATTATAGATTATCTACGTTTTATAACAGTCAAATGAAACTCTAGACCTCATATCACGCTTGGTCGGATACATTTAGTGTTTGGGTGTAAAGTTTTGAGTGGGAATAATAATTGTCGTCACTTTTTATTACAAAGTTTATTTGAAACAAACATTTTCTACCATTTTTAAGTGTCTACTCTGCCTTACAATTCTCAGTATGAAATCGCTAAAAATTAAATTTCTGTCTCAGTTATAATCCATTTGCATCCCTCATGCTTATCGAGGTATCGTTATACTCAATTTTACTCACGAATCGAAAATTTTGAAGCGCAAATGATTCAATTTTAAAGCAACTGCATAATTTACTACAATACTACAAATTCGATCTGCACAGACGATCCACCCAATTGTGTGTTTGTTATCCATTTAAAGAGACAATACACAAAGACACAAGTTAGAACCGAGAAAGCACCTGATATATGGGACAGGACGTTCTGGGAAGCGGGTTCACGCAAACGAGATTCCAGTCGCTGAGTTATGACTCGGTCCCACGCACTTTGCCAACAGTTGGATCTGCTCCCGGTAAATCATTGTAATCCTTCCAATCTGCCTTCCTTCCTCTTCAGTAATAAATTTCTTTTAAATTTGTGCTTTCTGAACTTAAGGGGTTTTTCATTTCAAATGAAACGTTTCCACTAAGATGCGGATTCCCATGTTGTTTAATAGAATGCTATACACTACGTATTTTTTTTTTTCATTTCCATGTTGGCCAGAATCAAATTGTGGACGATTAAACTATATGAAACCACCATCTTTAAAACTCATAGATTCCTAATATAAGACTTTCAGGAAGCTTACATTTATAAAATTAGCCGAGAGGTTCTGCTTGTATAGAAAATAAACAGTAATATTACTGTGGCATGGAATTAAATATGATCATACATAAACAGACTGAAAATATAGTACTTACAGAGGTAACTGTATTTGCAGTGGCATAAAAACACGCTAAAAATATACTAGTGCTAGAAACTTCCCTGATGTACTCGTATTTAGAGAACTTGTATTCTAACCAGCACTGTTCTAGCGAGAAGTTTTATGTCACTTACTTAGTTTCTGATGAGGTGCAACTGCTAATGGTTACTTCTATCTACTGTATTAATGCTCTTTTAATTGTTAGAAATTGTGGTTGTAACACATATTTTACAGTGTTCTGTGTAGCGTAACGATAATTACAGCTAAGTATACACTGATGACCTTACTGCTTCCAGCGTTAAGTAGTAAGGGAGTTACACATTTGGAGTTTGTTAAACACTTTTGATTAGATCGCAAATTTACTATATGACAAATCTAACGTTTCTGTTGAGAAGAGTGTACGCTTTGTGAATTCACTGAGAAGCTGCTGCTGACTGACTCTTGGGCGATTTTATGTTTCTTAGTTTGCAGTAGACAGCCTTGTTTCATAAGTAATCCACCACTCACCTGGGTACCAAGGGCTTTATGATGATTCAGTAACCACCGCTGTTTATCGATTATTAAAGGACCCACCAACGCAATAGTACAATTATGTGCATAAATATATTTACTATTACTGCAATGGCCTTCATAGAAGAAGCAAATAACTAATGATCAATACATATAAATTGAAATAAAAAAGATATTAAGTTAATTTATTTGATAAAATTAAACGAAAAACTTATTTATTTGGATCAATGTAGAAAATCCACCTTTCTTAATTAACTACCAAACTATTAGCTTAAACAATCTGTAGCTTTAGTTTCATTTACCTTTTTGAGTAACTTAATTGAAATATTTAACGTATAGTTAATGGATTATCAAAAAAGCATAATTAAAAAACTACCAGATTTTACATTTTAAATTTAGAAACCTTCTTTCATTAAAGTTCTTTTACCTAAATATTAGTAATATACTCTTATTCATCAATTTATTATGAATGTAAAGTAAAAAAAAGTAAAGAATGTCTTATTTTACCAGGCGGAGTTAGGGCTAAGAAGCACTCTCTAACACTAAACCCGGGGACCAACGGCTTAAATGTGACTTCAGAACCACCACCAATAGCCGGGCAGGCGGGCCGCTTGCTAGGACAGGATTGCTCAGCGGTCACCTATCTAAGCAGCGGCCACGCTCGACGTTGCTTGATCTGGTTATCTTGCAATAATCGCCGTACCCGCTACACTGCGCCATTGGCTGAATGTAGTCGGTATGATATGGTGGCTTGAATAAATAACAATCAAACAAAATTTTAATGAACAGTCAATTAAGAATAAGAATGATATAAAGTTTATACGACATGAAGTATACCAGAAATACAAGACAACATTGAATGCCTATTTAAGAGTTTAACATATTGCCACTGTAACTATGGCACTGTAATGAAGCTAAACAAAACCAGTTCAATTATAATTTCACCAAACATTGATAGTTAAAATGTTGTCTTTTCTAACCATTAAAAGCTATGTGCTGTAACAAGAACTGTGTGCCAAATCGCCGACACGTGGGTAACTAGTGGCACGAACTGTGTATTCGATGAGTTATAAAATTAATTTAAAAACTGCCTCAATCTTGCTAAGAGCCGTTATTTAAATACGTCACATCCTTTGCCTCACTGGTTTAAGAGAATGAACGCCCTTTTATTTAACTGAGTTCAATTGTGGTTCTGTGACAATTTTGGTACACGTCTTTAAATATTGTCCAGATGTTTATCTACGTAGTATCTGTAGTAGTAGGGAAGTAATATTTTGAAATGCTGTAGATGGAGCTTATATTGGTCACTGTTAAATTACATGAAAAACATAAAACCAATATTTAAAACTTTTATTTGTTTTGTGAGGCCTTTCAATAGCGAGGCTATCATCTTCAGACACATCACAAAAGACACTTTTGTGATGTGTCTGAAGATGATAGCCTCGCTATTGAAAGGCCTCACATGTAGGTTGTGATTCCTGACTTAGGCGTGCCACAACGCTTTGGTAAGATTTGTTTATTTTAACCTAGTTTGTAATTATGTATTAGGTTAGTTCTATACCTGAAGAAGAGATCAGATTGCAGATCTCGAAACGTAGTGTTACTGATTTCTTGTTTCACTGAACAAAGAGTTTGTAAAGGCACTCCCAAAAGAAAGGGAACTTTTTCGATACCTTTGTGAGCAGTTTCTTGGATTGTTCGAGCCAAAGCTAAAAGAGATTGTCGGGCCTAACATAAAAAAACTTATGAGAGTTACCGAATTTGAAAATAAACTGGAAACAACTTTGCAAGGGGCATAGGTATCTTTTAAATTAGTTGCAAGCAGTTTTCCCGGAAGCAAAAAGGATTCAAATTAAAAGTCAATTGTCGCAGATGTTTTTGAAAACTTCATGAACCTTAGTTGTAACATGAGCATAAAAGTTCATTTTCTTCACTCACAACTTGGCTACATTCTAGTAAACCTTGGTGAGCACAAAAAGAAGCTTTGATAGGAAGCGAAAACACTGGCATTAAAGACTATGATATTTTGTAAATTTTTCCAAATTGTGTAATCTAGATGTGATTTATAGTATTTATTTTGTGTTTAGTAAATTTTATAAACAAAAAAAGAGTTTCATCTGGCTTACTCAAATATTCTTATTTGTGAAATTACCTGACGTGATAGAAAAAAATGATTGCATTTTGAATTCAGTACTGAAAATTACATAGAATTCGGCTATCAACATACAAACAACTTTAATAAGTATTCTTTTTTAGAGCTGTGTAATTGCTAAATATTGATTGTGTATAATGCACTGGTGTTATAGTTGCAACGCTTCCTCTAATGGTCAGGAATACCAAATATAATTTTCCGTTACTCACTGGAGGGGTATACACGATCATTAACGATGGTCATTAACATGGCTGAGTTGACTTTATTTTAAAATTATGCGACAAGAGCACTTAACTCGCCCTTTGCTATTACATTTAAAATGTACTTTTAACTAATTGATTAAAACCAAACTAAGCACTTATATATATATAATTATTTTCTTGATGCATTTTCTTAATACTAAAACTTTAATTAATATATACAAACAAATGTAACTAGATCAGTTAATATTTCCATGGATCTTTTACAAATTCATAAATTTTAGATAAAGATTATAAGGTTTAATTTTATATTAAGATTTTCTATTCTACCTCTATCTTTCTTTTGTATTAGTATAAATATTCCATTTACAGAGTTTTAATAACAAAGTATTATTTTTTAAAGTTTGTCACACTACATAAACTAAATTCCTCTTTTTAAATATTAAACACACATATATATACGCATAGCTATCTATCTTACCGTAAGTTGTGGTAATACAGTAGTAACTTATAATAAGCACACATTTATCATTGTATACTTTGTTTAATGCTTTTCAAAATAAAATATTAGTTGTAATCTAACCGAGTCCAAAGTAGTTGCTCTCAGAAAAACTTAGTGTCATGAAATACAGCTCTCGGTTTATGAGAAGTACTGAGAAGAATCGATATACTACATTGCTAAACCAGTAATTTTCCAATTAGTTTCGCGGAAGTCTTAGCGGCTGCAGGATGCTATAGTTCACCTCACTTTGACAGTCGCTTCAGATTTAATTATTAACTCCTAGCACTAATATTTTAGTGTGATAAAACAAATTAATTAATACATTTTTACTTTTTTAACTTTACCTGTATCTTTTATCAAATGAAATCAATTGGTTGTGTTTCTCTTTTATCTGAAGAGTGCAAATAATGCACGATGTATAAGTGAGTGTGTTTAAAACGCTATACAAGTTATAGCTAAAGCATACCTTAGCTATTTTCTCTTATTGAATGTCTAGAATTGTATTTCATGATTTATTAAGACAATATGTTATTCATTTTGTTTCTGTATTTTTTTTTTTTTTTTTATTAATGATCTAGTCGGTTTGTAGATCCAATAATCAGTAAATATGATCCACATGTTATATATAATGTTATTACCAATTTTTTAGAAACTTTCTGCAGAATAATAAAATCTTATATCACTGTGAACTGCCCAGCAGATATAAAGAGCCACAATGAAAGTAATGTCCAGAAGAGACTGGCGGCGCGGCGCCGGGCTGACCTGCACGCGGCGGATCACATTGTAGAGGTAACGAGTTTTTGATGAAGGGCTGCTGGTCATTAGAGGGATAATAATTCTCTTTGTTAGATTATTTCCACTGTTATACGCAATACGGGTTTAATTGCAAGTGTGGGACACTGTTACATCTTTTTGTTTGAACTGCGTAAACCAGAAATCAGACTAATAAAGAGTTTGAAATCTGGTAATATTCTTAACTGAGCCCAATATAAGTGGTTTAATTTATTTTTGTATGCCTGTCTGTATATCTGCACACTGTATTGAAAAGAACTGGCCTATAAGTTAGAAACTTTGTATGAAATAGCGTTTTTAAATAGCCTACACTAAGTTTAATGATGGTGCATGATTTAGCTCAATGTAGCATGTGATTTTTTTATTTTTTCTTGTTACTAACCCTAATTTTAATGAGAAAAGAGCAGAATAACAAATTTGTAAACACACCGAACATACGGTTATGAGATTCTAAAATGTAACATATAACTCTGTATATACGTTTCATGCTACACTTATAGCATAAATACCCTAACACATACAAATCGTGTTTTGTTGACTAGGTTTGTAGGCTTTTATTATTTAAACACTGCTATTAATACCAAACGTTTTGAAAAATATTGAGTGTGAGACTTAAAATTTAGCATAAAAATTCATTTCTACATAGGTTTCTGAGTTCTATGATGGTGAAATTCTAACCATTGTATTTGTCTCAGCGTTATCGAGAAATAGAGATGAAATAGAGATGCTGATACAATTTCTGTTATACCTGCCAAAGGGATGTACAATTTCTTTTCGGTGCGGTTGCATGTCTGTATATGTGTCCGTAGGACATCTCGTGAATAAAATGAGCTAAATACTTGAAATTTTGAATGCGACGTCATCGAAGACTGTTAAGCGAAATGTTGTGTGGCTTACTCTTATGTTAAACTTAAAACACAGTAATAGCTTAAAACTTAGTCTTAGTCAGTACTTCATCATTCGTCTCCTGAGTGGTAATGGTAAGTTCAGTATTCTGCTGTAACGTCAAAACATACGTTGTTTGGAGAGAGTCGAAAGTTATAAGTGATCTCTTGCTAGAGTTAAAGGTTAGTCTTTTATAGATTTAATATTCTCAGAATGTACAATACTTATAATTTACTCTAGTTTGAAATCCTAATTACTTAATCTCTTTTGAAATCAAAGACACTTCAGATAAAAGTTACCAATAAAATAATTGTCCCTAAATCGTCGCTTTTTTTTAACAGAATGAGTTTTCAACTGCATATTTTATACTCATATAAAAAGATTAATTCATCAACAAACATCATAAACTATGAGCTAACAGTCAGAAGAAAAACCATATAGCCAAGACTAAGAAGCAATTACACTACAAAGGTTCATTAATACTTTAAACTTTGTGTGAAAGAACTAAGAAATCGTATCATTGTTGTTTAAGGTTTAACTAATCCCATCAAAAACCTAATGTTAAATCGCAAATCAACTTCCAAACTTGTATGACAGTTTAAACGTAAGCAGTGTATCATTGCGGATATATTTAGCAGAATATATCCAATAGGATGTTATTGTGATGTAAGTGTTGGTAACTGTTACTGAACAACCTATACCTCAAAATAACATAGATTTATGCCATCAGTGACAAGGAATGATATTTGAGCTTTACAAGAAATGTTTAAAGCCGGCTTTAATAAAATACTGGGCTCAACTTATCAGGGTATTGACACGGCCAAAGCGGAAATCTCATATTCTTCTAATTCATCAAAAGAAATTGTCGGGAGAAAGTCTTTTCACATTGTGAGCTTAAATATTATTTCGTTTACTCCTATACCGCAGCTAATCTAAATTCCAAGACATTGTGAAGGCCTGTTTTTGACACTTCATATTTCATTATTATTTATGCTTTTGAGATTTGTTTTTATCTTTTTAATTAATTTTATGATTGCAACAAAAAAATAAATACTATTATATTTATTTTAGTTGAAATATCTACATTTGTATATATAAATATATATATATATATACAGGGTTTGTCCGGAACAGTAATAGGACTCATTTTCTTTTGCCGAGACTGTACTTCGGAGCGTGCGCGCAACGACTGAATTCGGTAGAGGGTGTTCCTAGCTAACGAACAAGCGGCTGGTCAGTTGTCTCCGAGCACCTGAAGAGTTCAGAACAGGCATTTTCAAGTGACGTGTTTTTGTGAGTGGTGCAAGCTGAAAATGCAGCGTTCGTTAGAGAAGAGGTACACGATTAGATTCAGTGTGAAACTCGGTAAATCTGCGGCAGAGACATTTGATATAATCAAGCAGGCTTACCCAGATGTTGCTTTAGGCAAGAAGTGGTGTGTTTCGGTGGCCACCAGGCCTTTTTGGAGGGCCGGGAAGAGGTCGCTGATGAAGACCTTGCTGGAAGACCTTCGACTTCGACAAACACCGACAATGTGACTCGTGTGCGCAAAGTTTTGAACTCAGACTGTCGGACTAAGTATTCATTTAATTGCCCAGATGTTACATTTACCGAAATCTGTCGTTCATGAAATTGTGACGGAGCATTTGAACATGCGCAAAGTGTGTGCGAAGATGGTCCCAAAAGTGCTCACTGGCGACCAGAAATTGCGGCTCACACTGTCTTTCTTGTGAATAGCTACCTGACCAAGGCCGGCATCCCAACTCTTCCACAGCCGCCCTACAGCCCAGATGTGGCCCCCCCCCCAGACTTTTTTTGTTTTCTCGCCTAAAAGGCAAGCATTTTGAGACGACAGAGGAGATATAAGCAGCTTGTACCGCGGCTCTCAAGGCTATTCCGGAGAATGGCTTCTGTGACGCCTTCAATGCTTGGAAATCGCGCTGGCAGCGCTGCATCGACGCAGAAGGAGCCTATCTTGAAAGTTTTTAAAGAATTGTAACGATTTGCTCAATACATTTTTTTTAATTGACTCAGTCCTATTACTTTCCGGACAAACCCTGTATATATATATATCTAATATATATACAACCGCATGTGTAAAACTGACTGACTCACTCACTCACGTATACTAATTCTAACCTACTTCCAGATGAGTTAGAGACTTGAAATTTGGTACACAGATAGCTTTCCACGTGTAACCACCAGGAAAATCCCGAAAAGTGAGAATTTTTCATTTTCAACCCCTCAAAAAAAATTCCCAAAAAATCGCGCATTCTTCACCCCTGCAGGCATTTTTGTAAGCCCGATAGCGGGCGAACCGTTGTGAGCTAGCTCGGATCTGACGGAAAATTCATCGTCAGGAATGAAGTGAACTACAAAAAAGGTCTAATGACTTTTTTGCTCTATCTTCCATGGTTAAGCGACAAAACGCTCGAACATTTGAAATTCCAGAGATTTTTTCGATAAAAATAATGTTTCAAGCCCGATAGCGGCCGAACCGTTGGTCGTAGCTCAAATCTGATTGACCCATCAAATTAGCAAATTGCGCGATCTACAGAAAAGGTCCAGTAATCTTTTGCCCTATCTCGATTGGTTTTGGCCGAAAAAACGTGATTATTGTACAAGTTTGTTGTAACTTTTACGCGAAAACTTTTGTTTTTGGGGTCGATAGCGGCGAAACCATTGGTCGGAGGTCAAAATAAGACTAACGTTTTATTTAGGAAATAAGATGACCTACAAAAAAAGTCCAGTGACTTTTTACTATATTTCCCTTAGTTTGACCGCAAAACGCGATTAAGTGAAAATATTGGACATTTTCGCCTAAAAATTTACATTCCGGGCTTGATAGCGGCTAAACGGTTGGTCGTAACTCAAAAACAAATTTTTAAACGGGATTTAGGAAATCACGTGATCTACAGAAAAGGTTCAGTGACTTCGGGAGTTGGCTGAGCGTTAGCTAAGCGTCAATAGTAGATAGGGACAGAGGAATATTTATTATGTTCACAGACATCACATACCCTCTAAAAAAGGCCCAAGTGTGTCATTAACCCCCGGTAATATTAACCCCCCCCCCGGGGATTTCCTGGTATGACCTGATAACCTCCTGTACATTCAACCCCCTGATGTGTTAACCCCCCTGGTAACATTAAACCCCCCCAGGGAATTTCCTGCCATGACCTCATGTCCGAATTTTACCAGTCACCAAATCTCTTAAACCCCCCCCCCCTGGGAAGATCCTGGTATGACCAGATAACCCCCTGGAGACTTATCCCCCGGTAACGTTAACCCCCCCTGGGAATTTGTTCATATGACCAGACAATATCCTGACGAAATTAAAAACCCCTCTTGTCTTAACCTCCTTAACATTAATCACCCACCCAGGGAATTCTCGCCTTGACTAGATAGTCTCCTGGTGATATTAAACCCCCTGTTCGACTTAAAATACTGCCTTGAGGTCGGTTTTTATTATGTTTATACTAAACAATTCAAGATAGCTGACCCGTGCAGACTTTTCTCCCCTAGCTCATTTCTGGCTAAACCATAGGTCGTAGATCAGATCTGAGGGCACAATCGAAAGACAAAATTAAATTTCCAACAAGAAAGGTCCAGTCACTTTTTGTCGTATCTCTAACGGTTTAACCGCAAAATGCCCTCAAAGTCAAAGTTTTTACGAATCCGGAAAAAAATCTATGAAAAAGGTCAATTTTTAAATCCCTTGTCATTTACTTAATGTCCGGACTTAACAGTCACCGAATTCCGCTTATCCCCCGAATTTGCAAGCGTTTACTTTGGGGGCCTGGGGGCGTAGCCCCCAGCGAGCCGAAGGCGAGTCTAATATACTATACAGCCGCATGTGAAACTGACTGACTGACTGATATATGTATACAAATTCTAACATAGTTCTAGAAGTGCTGGAAACTTGAAATTTGGCACGCAGGTTACCTTTCACAATATGACCCGGAGGAAAAGTCTGAAAACCGGACTTTTTTTACTTTTAAAAACCCCTCAAAAATATTCCTCAAAAATCGCGCATTCTTCACCCCTGCAGGCATTTCTTGTAAGCCTGATAGCGGTGTGAACCGTTGGAGCTAGCTTCGATCTGACGAAAAATCGTCAGTCAGGAAATGAAGTAAACTACAAGAAAGGTCCAGCGACTTTTAGTCCTATCTCGTGTGGTTAAGCCACAAAACACGGAAATGTTTGTGACATTCCAGAGATTTTTTTCGCTTAAAATAAAGTTTCAAGCCCGATAGTGGCCGAACGGTAGGTCGTAGCTCAAATCTGATTGACCCATCAAATTAGCAAATTAACGTTATCTTACAGAAAAGGTCCAGTGACTTTTTTCCCTATCTCCATTGGTTTGGCGAAAAACGTGATTATGTGCAATTTTTTTGTAAATTTTACGTGAAAATTTTGATTATGGGGTCGATAGCGGCGTAACCATTGGTCGGAGGTCAAAATAAAACAAAGGTTAGATTTAGGAAATAATGTGATCTAAAAAAAAGGTCAAGTAATTTTTTACTCTATTTTCATTAGTTTGACCGCAAAACGCGATTAAGTTAAAATATTTGGACATTTTCGCCTAAAAATTTAACATTCCCGGGCTTGATAGCGTTTTTTAAACGGTTGGTCGTAGCTCAAAACAAATTTTTAACAGGATATTATGAAATTGCGTGATGTACACAAAAATGTCAGTAACATTTTGCCCTATCCTCAACGGTTTGGGGCCGCATAACGCGTTTTTAAAAGTATGATTTTTATGTTTTACGTGATTATTTTTAAACTGCCCAGTGCAGTCTTTTGTCCTATACTTTGTACTGCCTAAATTATAGGTCGTAGCTTAAATCTGATGGCATAATCGAAAGAGAAAATTAAATTTTCGACAAGAATGGTCCAGTCATTTTTTGTCGTATCTCTAACGGTTAAGTCACAAAAGGGCCTCAGAGTCAAAACTTTGGTAAAAACTGGAAAATTCAAAAAAATATGTCTAATACTATTCAGAATTCCGCTTATCCCTGAACTTGGCCAACACCGGAAAGGGGGCATTGGATGTGTCATTAACCTCCGATAACATTAACCCCCCCCCGGAAGTATCTGGTATGACCAGATAACCTCCTGAGTAAATTAAACCCCCTGATGTCTTAACCCCTCGTAACATTAAAACCCCCTCCATGGAATTTCCTGGCATGACCTCATGTCCAAATTTTAACAATCACCAAATCTCTTAACCTCTTTGGGAAGTTCCTGGTATGACCAGATAATCCCCTGATGTCATAACCCCCGGTAACGTTAACCCCCCCCCCCCTGGGAATTTCCTAGCGTGACCTCTATCCGAATTTTACCAATCACCAATCTCTTTGCCCTCCCCCATGGTAAGTTCCTGGTATGACCAGATAACCCTCTGACGTCTTATCCCCCGTTAACGTTAACCCCCCCCCGGGGAATTACCTGGCATGACATCATGTCCGAATTTTACCTATCACACCAAATCAATCTTTCCCCGAATTTAAGGCACTTACCTTGGGGGCCTGGGGGCGTAGCCCCCAGCGAGCCGAAGGCGAGTATATATATATATATATATATATATATATATATATATATATTACATATATATTAACGCATATGTGACAGATACGGCCAAATACAAAATAATTGAATCGTATAAAGTAAGGGCTCTGTAGTGCAATGGTAGCGCATTCACCAAATGAGAGATCCGAGTTCGAGTCCCGGCGGAGTAAGTACTTTTTGTGATACAATTTTTATTGAAACTGTACATACATACATACATATATATATATATATATATATATATATATATATATAAAGCCTACTCCGGCTTATATATATAAGTCGACTTATATATATAGTCAAATGTATATAATTTATAGTACAAATTAGATGCCAAATATCAGAATTACAGTATTGGCTCAGAACTTTGTAATTAATCACGTACAGTTAAAGTTTAAAGTTTTAATATTTTTCTGAATATTTTCTTACTTTGTGCACTTGCAGTAGAGGTTGAAATAAGAAATCTTATTACTATCAAGCTTTCTCTATAGCTTTCAGTACTGTAAAATATACATAAATGTTAAATTGTTGTTAAATTCGTTAAATCTATAATTATGGTTATACATAAACCGATGGTTATACATATTATTTAACAGGTTCTTTTAATTCAAAATATTTGTTCGTTATAATGCACGTTTAGACACTATTATGGGTTTTTACACATCTTTAGAGACCAGAAAGGCCTATCACGCAGGGGTCTCTACAAAAGAAGTTTTTTTTTTTTTTAAGGACCCTAAGAATGTCCATGTAAAGTTTCAAGACAATCGTTTGAAATTTAAGCGTGAAAGCGTAACAAACAAACTCTCTTTTGCATTTAATACTATTAGAATTTAAACCTGTATTTCCATCAATCAGTGTGAGTGCAGTATTACTAGAATTTAAACCTGTGTTCAGCAGCAATATTAAGCAATTTTTGTGAAATCTTTGATATTACTTCGTCATCAATGTAAATGCATTAACAAAAATGTACACTTAAAAGTTGTCAATAAAGAGATTTTTGTGATCCAATACTTAAATGTTATTTCAGTACGAGATTGCTAGCAGATGTTTTAATAATATAAAAAAAGCATTAATCTGCTTAAGTTGCTGACAGTGCTGCCGAAGGTCTGGACGGTAACTGTGCCGCAATCAATGCTCTGTCAAATTTCACCATTTCACATACTTTTAAGTTCACACGGTTAAAGTATGTAGAGAAACGGTACCTGCGACGGTGCCAGCATAACATATCACATAATCCTGAGCCAAAATTTCAGGGATTATATATCAGTGGTATGTCGGTTGATATTGCAGGCCTACACGGCATGGCCCGTTGTCATGGCAATAACCACATTGCCTCCAAGCAATCGCCATCATTCGATAATGCATTCTGGTATTTTCTGCTTAGACGGCCGATTTATCCCTTATATATTTAAGGTAGAGTAAGAATTATTGTTGTTATAAAACACACGGTAGTTTTTCGACTCTGGGACGATATGACAATGTACAAACAATTTAGTCGTCTGGAGTTTATTTTGATTGTTACAACGTATGTTATGTGGTGTTATATCTGAAAGCATGTAATCAGTGGATTCGTAGAGGAAAGAAGGATTAACGAATTAATACACAATTAGTGATTAAAATGAAAGAAACTTCAAAAATTTGATTACTTTTGCAGTAGTATTGTATGTATATCAGATAATATTTGCAAAATATTGTTAATACAATCTTTACCTAAATATATATTAAACACACGTCTCAAGTTAATGAATGAAATTAAGCAACGGAGCAAAGAACTTAAATTGGATTGGTTGTAAATTATCATCTCAGGGTCAGGAGAAATGATAGGTTTAAGTATCAGTACTGTGCGTGCCGTGACAAGTTATACTGATCGCTCTATATGTATCATATAAATAAAAATCTTATCGCTAAATCTATTGATGAGCGCTAGTCTCAGACACGGCTCAAAGAACGACAACCAATATGGCTAAATCATTTTTGTTTAATATCGGAAAGATGAATCGGTGTTATGTGAATCACCTCAAAAAACAATGCTGTGAATATTTGCATTAAGGTACTCGAAACTGGTTGGCTCACCTATCATTGTATATGACAAGTTTTCGGTGGCTTAACAAAACTTGAGGGAAGGACACAATAAGCCGTTTTATCCCAGACAACTGCAAAACGAAAAATAACAAGACTTATCACGTAAGTTTTGTTGAATTGATTGTATTGCAATTTTTAACGAACTTAGTTTAAATAATTTTCTGCTCTTCCCCTTATTGCGTAACACAATCGACTGTATTTAGATTTTGACCAAATTGGTTTTTTAATGATTACGTATCAATACATTTTGTATTCGAGGTATAAAATTCTACTGTAAAACAAATTAAACTGTAGCACCGTAAATAAATGATAAAGAAAGTAAATTTTAATGGTCGGAATAGACACTTTAAAGCCGTCCGTTAATAAAAAAAAAGACCGTAGATGTATAGTGTTTCTCAGTTCTGCATATATTTTTTTCTATGTGGATAGCAAAGCACATTAAAGCTATGCACTGGAATTATGTGAAACCACGAGTAACTGATAGCTTACAAAGATTCCATCTGCAACATGATTAAGATCTAAACAACACTCACATCGTACATAATTAAAAAAATGTATTCCGTGATAGCGACTTGAAATATCGTACATTATCTTCTGATCTCACACCGCACTAAGTTTGGGGGCAACCGTGATCGGAACTTTCATTAGAGTTCAGCAGCCATTTAGAGAGTCGTGTCGCCTTTGAGTTAAATGTGGATATTCGCGTATACACCAGGGTTTGTAAATTATATTAAAACAATAGACAGTTCCGCTTTGTTGCGTAGTTTAAGAAATAGTTTTGATTTCCCAACATAAATAAATTTAAAATTGAAGTTTAAGTTAAATAAGTACACAAAACAATTAAGATTTCAAACATTTATTATTTTCACGAATACTATAAATCATAGTAATTTATTAAAATAATGTATTAAAAGTTATATTTAACGTAGTTTAATTAATGACTCTGTTATTCTTACATATAAAAATAATCACAAAACCAATCCAGCAAATTCTTTCTGTAAAATAATCATTGAATTTGAGGAAGGCTTATTTTAAGAGAAAGATATCTGGAATATTTCGGAATAGAAACATTTTTTAGTATTAATATTTTTAAATTATGTCAAATAAGTTAAATTTAAATTAATAATGCATAATTTTATATTAATATTTAAATTAATAATTCATTTTACAATTTATATGAAAACTGATGTTTTGCCCAATGTTTTACTTTATTTGCAAGTTTCAACAGTTAAATTTAGTGCGAGTTAAAGTTAAATTTAAATTAATAATTCATAATTAAATTTTACTCGCACTAAATTTAACTGTTGAAACTTGCAAATAAAGTAAAACATTGGGCAAAAGATCAGTTTTCATATAAATTGTAAAATGCTTGATCATCAGTGTAATGCAGATAGCAAATCAAAAGTGAATATATTAATTTTACTTAAGATTGCGATTTACTCCAGTGATGGATTCAAAACCTCTTATGCATTGTATGTGATATTTAAACACTGTTATAAAAGCAACCAAAATGAAAAGAGCTGTGTATGTTTAACTCTAAACTGGTGGGATTCCTTTAAATTGTAAAATGGAATTTGATTAGTGGCTTATGGAGAAAAAGAGACACGAACACTAATACGTCTCAATGATTTATTCTTCCACATACTACAGTCCTAAAAACAACACTTCCATAACGCTAAACTTTGTAAAACTTCATAGGACTCATCATATTACAATGTAAGCTCTTTTATTAAGTAGTGTAAGGACTTCAATTTTGAAAATATTATATATAAATATTTATAATTACTAATCCTAAAAGTTTATTTGTTTACTTTAGGTTTTATTTCATTATAAATCTCTGATTTTAGCTTTTCTAGGCTTCTGGAGCAACGTCTCCTGACTCCCAATGGGGTATGTTCAATTAGTTGTTGTAAGTTGTTAAATAAAACAGGAGGTATGGGTTCAAGGAGATCAAATATATGTGATTTTAGCTTTAAAAATAAAATCACACTTTATGTATAACAAAGTTTACATTGTTGAAATGATTACGCTATCATTAGACGTACGGTAAGTGTTAAAAAGTTATACCTTCGTTATTTAATTATACTTATTTATTAACTTGTTTATATGATATAACCGTCAAAATGTTTGTGATAAAAAGCCGTAATATTTATGAATAAAAAATTGCTTACAAATACCCGTCATATTGTCTCTTAATATGGTAATATAATAAGAATGTTTGTATTAAACTGAGACTGCAGGAACAAAAATTGTATAAAATAGAGTTGTTATCTCTACGTATTTATAATTTAAAAATAAAACATTTATAAAACTATACAGACACACAGACGGTAAACAAAAAGAGTTAGACCATTCATTGCACCTAGTTTTTGGCCCGTGTTGTTCAATGGAAAAATATCCTAAAGTTTGCGTTAAAATCTTGGTAGTTACATCATGTATAAAACACACAATTTGAAATAATATAATACATTTTTTATTACAACTTATACATAATTATAATGTTAACACGTTTAATACTACATTTTATATAATATTGAAATGTGTTCAATAATAAACTATTTTACATTAATGTAGGCCTATATTTCCAGCCAAAATGTAAACCTTCAAATGGAAGGGAAGGGATATACATATTTAAAAAAATACAATGTCTGTTAATTTGTATTCGATTAATCTATAAAGGTTTTTAAAAATTAATAGGGTATTCTGGGGATTATTTATTACTATGTACTATGAGAGATAATTAATTGTTGATTTCATAAAATTTATAGTTTGACTTACAAAGAATTATTATTTTTGTACGAATATAGTTGTCCTGATTTTATTTACAGATTAAAATTGAGAAGAAAAAAACATAGCTGTTTATAAATGAAATCGTTGAATAAATAAGGGAAGTAGAAATTTACTATTTAGACTTCACTGAACAAAAAGGACGAGACAAAAGGTTCAAATTGCAGCTTGTTCATATTTCTTCTGTAACGACCCCTTAGCTCGGCCGTTGACTTGCAGATGTCTTTTGTATTGCTTTATCTTCCAGCTTTCTTTGTTAAAGCTGCACCATTCCTTAAGAAAATCAACGTGTATGATCAGTTATATAATATTATCAATAAACTTCACTGATATTGATTTTCTATGTATAGTTATAGATTAAGAACGAAGTCCCATAATAAAGATTTAAGTTGCGGTCAGATCTCAACCGGTTATTGTCACATTATGGACAAGATATACGGATCGGTATATTATGGAGAGGTTTGCTTCTTTATTGTTGATTCATTCGTGATGAACTTCTTAAAATCATACAGTGACTGATCACCGATTTATTTCACTTACTATTTTATTTTACTCTTAAGGGTTCCTTTTTAGCTCGTTACTCAATATTAGCAGCTATACGGCCTAATTTAAAATGAAAGTTGACTAATTAGTTTGTGAGCCAATTATCTGAATGGATCCTCGATTAATTTCCTCTTAAAGACATGGAATTCACAACTTATTATGATTCTTCTTAGCCCAAATTATATGATGATCTCAATTTGCATTAACTGTGCTAGGTTATATTTTACTTTTTGGTTTATCTTTTTCTTGTATTTATTTTTGTTTTCTTATTTATGATAATGAACTTTTTGTCCAAACTGTGCATTCTCTGTTACATTTTATCACAGTGTGTGCAAAACACAAGGTTTAGAATGCTGTGTGCCTTTTTGGTAATTTCCATTAAACGTGTTATTTATTTTAATAGTATATCTAATGCTGTACTTTATACTTACGCTTGCGAAATAGTATATTAAAAGCACAGAAGACAGATATAAACGCCATTTTATCTCTACTCCCATTCTATGATTCAGGAACAACCCAATACTGCTTAAATAGATTCGATTTGAATAAATTACAAAATTAATAAAATTAAATTTTTTTAAATTAAAAAAAAAACGAGTATGTAACTCATCCTTTGTCAACTGTTTTATAGTGGTGTATGCTGGTTGAAATACTTCTCGATTTGTATTTTCTTTTAAAAAACCATAATACAGCAACATATCAAAACAGCTATTATTCATATACTAAGATAAAAAAAGGTATTCTGTCTCTGTTAAACTACATAATAATTGTCATCATAGCTCTAATATTTCTGTATTTACAATGTAAAAATATTACATTACACATTTTATTATTATTTTACTTTTTTTTACTTTTTTTAAAAAAATATTAAAAAATCTGTAAGATTTATAAAGTCAAACATTATTTTAAAAATCAATAATAATATTAAAACGCATTTTATAATAAAAATTTCACCGTTTTTAATAAATTTTAGGAGCAGATTTATAGTTTCCGAGATTAAAAATGCCATCCTGTATTACGAAGCGCACGTTGGGTTACGACTTGTAAATTTATCATAACTAAAAGTTATCTTTTTCATTTAAGCAAATACATTATTTTTATCTTTGTATGTGACTGTATCGAATCGTAAAATACTGTATAGGCCTATCTATTCGTATATACATAGATAATTATCTGTTTTTGGTGGAGTTCTTCAGAAGTGTGAATAACTGTAATTTTGTGAAAATATGCAACACCATTTATTTTCTGTTTGATAATCAATGTCTGTCCGCCATACTCCCAGGGCTCTGTTTAAAAATTATAGAATTTCAATTATTTGATACATTTGAGGAGTTGGGTGCAAAAACGACCTGAGTCTGAAAAGTGAGTTTTGAGAAAACGGGCTTTGAAAGTTAGACATGATTTTTTCTTTTTATTATATTTTTTTATAGTGCTGTACATTGTAATATTCTGTAACATTATATTCTTCTAGTTAAAGAATATATCTGTTGCTAAGTGATATCAATTTTTTTATACCAAAGTTATTAAACATAATAGTAGCTAGTGTCACGTGTTCGTTTTTGCATAAAAGTATAGGTTGGGGAAAAAATTACAAGGATACTGTTTGAAATAATGGCACTAAAAACACTGCAGTCTTAAGAATATTATTATTATTAATAATTCAAATTGGTATAAAAAATACAAATAAAGCATTTGTTAGAAATTAACTTAATTAAGGATTTAATGAAAAAATTAGTTCAAAATTGAACTGATCATATTTCAATGTTTTTTTAAACTTTGAAAAGTGAACAATGTTTAAGGAAACTCATAGGCTAGTATGTTTTCATAGTCCGACTCCTCTTCAATGTCACTTTCTTCGTTTTCTGCTACCACATTGTCATCTACTTTGGGGCTTTTCAATGACATCATTGAACCAACACTGTTCTTCTTTCTGCACTTAAAAAGCAGAACAGACTTGTTAAGTCTTTCTCTTTTGCTGGTTTTAAAACTGTTTTCTTGGCATACCAGAAATATCTTCAGGGATAAAAAGGTTCAGGTTGGCCCCCTTTACAAGGAAGTTGAATGGGATGAATGAAACCGAGGTAGCTGGAGGAGGCTGAGATGGTTCCCTGATGGGTTATACTAGAGCCTGCAGTATTGCTGGATTTTGAAAGAAGTTTTTTTTTGAAACTATATTCTTGTGTATTCTAAGAAGTAGTCAAGTAACGAAGCACTCCAGTTTTTCAAATGTTGATATCCATGAACCAGCTCAGACTTACTGGAAATTATTTTGTCATACTCTTGAGTTGTGGCCATTCTCGCAGTTTTTCTTAAAACGTTTGAATAGGCCCCAAAGTTGCGGTCACACTGGCAGTAAGAGTGGCCTCTTACAGGAAATAACTGGCTAACTTTAATTTTTGAACTTTTACAGCCAGAAATGAACAAAACATAAGCATTTTTATGATTTTTGTTTTGACCTCCAGCATTGTCTGACATCAAAATGATTTCTTTGAAGTTTTTATTCTCTTTTAGTCTGTTGTCTATGTAGTGGTACAAAAAAGAAAAACTACAGTGTCTGGATCTTTAGTACACTCAGTCTCTAGGTAGGTATACATAGTGCTAGAGTTATTGTTATGGCAGTGAATATTAAACACGTAATACCACAGCTGTCTTTTATAAAATACAGAATTTACTGTCAATTTTTGGCAGTGGCAAATTTTGACCGTAGTCAAACTCCAACAATAGACTGTGAGTGTCATTAGATTTTGCTTTTTCTACCATTTTATTTTTTAAATCTTTGTAAGCAGCAACCTTTCTTTCATGTAATTGCAACATAGTCTTTGTTGTTCATGTCACTAGGATTTTCTTTTAACTTAAAGTTGAGCTTTTCACACATGTCACAAGTATCTGACCTAGGTTTTCTAAATGAGTAGGGAGAGTTCTTTTTGAAGTATTGAAAGTAAGTGTTGTATTTCATCTTGGAGAGAGGTGTGTTTGTTTTTTCTTGAAAATATTTTTTGAACAAGTGGAAAAGCCCTGTAACAGTGAGTGAGGAATTATCAAAATAGAGTCGCTTGTTTTTTTTTGCAGCGTTAGTGTGAAGGGGTATTGGGTAATGAGGCCCAGTGCTCTTCTACCAAATTCCACACAGAGTCATCTATTTTGGTAGGCCTGTTGTTATGAGTGCCTCTTTTTTCTTTAAAATCTAGGCTCCCTTTCTTTAGAGTATCCTGAACAGTACGTAATTCTTCTAGAAGATATTTGAAATAGTTTAAAGCAAAAAAACTCTCGACATGTTGCATGTCTTACGTTAAGTTCTGGTACATTTATGTTGTACTCCCACAATGCTTCAACAGGTTTTGTTGCATTAGTACTCCGAGTCAAAATGTCCTTATTCAACATACATCCTGATAAATACAAGTTTTGGTTTGCTTTGTCACCCAATGCATAAAAATTTTCAAATATCTTATTTTGTTGGGCTCTCAAAACTCGATCACAACATTTCTTTGGGCAAACATGTTGTTACGACAGAAAACTGTTTACTCTTAACTTTAACATTTCCCCTTATTGTATTTTTTAACAAATGATTTACCTTCAGCTCGCCTCTTTTTATTTACATTTCTTTTCCACGTACTGCTATCACGTTCCTTTCGTCTCCTCTCTTACGCGAAGGTCCAGGATCCACTATGTTTCTGAAAGTTCACTTGAGTCATTAGACATTTCAGCATCAGACTTTTCTTCATCAGACATTTCATTGTCAGTTTCCATGGATGAGAACTGTAAAGACACTTAATTATTCACTAATAAAAGACACTTATTAACTACGCCAATAAAACGATGGACGCATAACCAAACAATCTTCACAATAACACAGCAGACAGCAAAGTGTTAGTGTTTACGTCCAACAGGTGATCAACAAGTCAAACACTGCTGCAAAAAAAAAATCCACGGTTCAGCCAATTTCAAAGATATTGGAATGAAACAAACACCAAAATGTTAGGAATTAAAAGGCCGTGTATTTAAGATGTTTTACGCAAAAACGACCCGATGCTGCTCAGGTCGTTTTTGCACCCAGCTCCTCATTTATATCTATATTAAAAAAAGTAAAAGTGAAATATATTTTTTTCCATTACGAAAATTTGAATGTAAGGTGACGTAATCTTTTCCTTGAGTTTTTAATTTGAAGTAAAATGGGTATTTAAAAATTAAATTAAATAACACATAAGATAACAACTTATTTTATATATTTTTAGGTGGTTTTATTGTTATTATAAATTAATAACACTCGAAACATTTCTAATGTAACCTTAAACTATGAATAAAATTATATGTTTTATTTCCAAGTAATTTTGTGTAATATGTAATGTGTTTAATGTTGATCTAGTTTTATGAATTTGTAGCACGAGTTGTTTTGTAACACTGCAATTTTTGGCGAGTTATTAAAGAACATTTTATTTATTTATCTCAACACATAATAGTATCGTACGGACCAATTATAGAATAAATGTTAGCTGAAAGTGATGGCAAAATCGGATACTGTATCTGGTGGATTATTAGCAAAAGAACTGTTGTGAAAGTATCACCAAATAAAAGCATTCAATGCATTTCATGTTCTAACAGGGACGATGTGACAGACCTGAGCCAATTAACTCTGAAAGCGATGGTGTAAAGCACTCTGTTTGATATGATTTATATATTATTTATTTTCAGAGATACATTAGAACATCGACGATACAGAGTATTAAAAGTCCTGAATGGGTGTATAATTTTAGATGAATTGGTGTGTAAGAGTGAAATATTTGATGTGAATAAGCGACATTAAATTTTACTGATTCGTGCCCGTGATGAGTGAATTTGCTTATAGTTGCAAACATTTCCATAATTCGAGTAAAATAATATATATATATATATATAAAGCAGCGACTGTTGGTGAGTTAAGGAGGGGTATAAAATTAACTGAGGCAATAATAGTAAACAATATAAAAATGAAAATATGGCAATTTTTAATTAATAATACATAAATTGGAACGTAAAAACATTTCTTTCTCTTACTATTAATTACGTAATAAATACAGAGTAATGCATAATATCACATAACATAATAACCTGAGTTGGTTGGAGTCTCGGGAAGGACACAGGTGAGAGTTGTCAGTATATTGTTATGAGTTGGCAACATGTAAGACGATACGGTAGTAAGTACATTTCGTAAGTACATAACTGGTTTCTTGAAATCGACAGAAATTTTCTCTATGACATGATTGTCTTTAGACTGTACCACGAAAACTGAAATAAGTCCAAAAATGTGTTTATTACAAACAGTTTTCTTCACGATAAACTATGTTGACTTATCTCTTAATATAATAATTGTTAGAACAGTGCGATCACCTTTTCTTTAATTGCTTATCGCTTTGCAAACTAACTTTATGTTAACACATTTTACACGTAAAAAAGAGGGTAGGTATAAGTAATACTGTGTTGTATAATACAAAGTAATAGTATGCGCGTTGCCACATTACGCAAAGACCGCGTAACGCGTAACAAACTTCTGTAAGTTTTAAAACCACGATCTTTACCTCAACTACATTCTGATGTAATATGGATTATCCCATTTTTCTAAAAACTGCCTTGAAATAACTACCACCGAAAAGAACTAAACTTTACCTGTAATCACGTCTGTAGGATCGCTGTTTCAACCGAATGCTTAGAGGTAATGGACATAACTATAATTGCATCCTGGTCAGATGAAGTAGATGCTATGAAGGTATAATTACCATCATCGAAATTCTTCTAGTAAAAATGGAGTTGAATCCCAACTTTAATGTTATAGCTCAATTATATCGCTATAAATCCTTCTTAGGGATGGATTGTACTCATAAATTAGTATTAAGTAATATACACCATCATATAACTCATGTTTGTTTTTTTATAACAAACTCTACATCTAAATTTGAAGATCGATCTCAGCCAAATCCCATGGAGACGCAATCATTACCACCGAAAATTATTTTTACTTTAAGAAGAATAACTCAAATTTTGGTATTAAAACTCAAATTATTATTGAGACATTTTCCTAAATAGTATTCTTCGTGGTCACTCAAACAATCTTGTTTGCTTTTATACAACATAATTGAAATCAATTCTGCAAAATGAAGCGAGGTAAAACATTTTGATAATCATACGTCCAAGACAAATCCTGCGTATATTTTGACTTTCATTCTGCCCATTTCTATGGAGAAATAAAATTAAATGAACTCAAATCTAACAATTTCGTACGAGTTAGTGAAGTTGACAAACAACATGGTGGTTGTGATTCCTGACCTAGGCGTTCTAGAACGCTTTGGTAAGATTTGTTTATTTTAACCTAGTTTGTAATTATGTATTAGGTTAGTTCTTTACCTGAAGAAGAGATCAAATTGCAGATCTCGAAACGTAGTGTTACTGATTTCTTGTTTCACTGAACGATGGCAAATGTCCGGAAAAATCCTGTTTCCTTCAAAATCCTTCTATCGTCAAAAATAACCTTCAAAAACAAAGGATTCAACTCAATATTATTACGTAAAAATTAACTTCCATCCAATACTTTAATATTCTACATCTATCTTCGTTCTCCAAGATATTCTGCGGAACATAGAATGTGAACAAAAGAATGTTGCCACATCCTAAGTCTTGCTTGTGTTAAGTTTATACCTCCAACCTTCCTCAAAAATACCCTGAGGCCAGTATAATTTTGGTGAATCTCAGTTATTTGAAATTTTAATTATACTAAAAATATTGCAGTACCGGATGCAATGACCCAAATTTAGTATTTAATACGTACTTACATTACTAGCGATACATCGTGGTTGTTCATCATTTCTTTAGCCCGCCGCCATTGTAGTACATCAATTTAGATGGAGAATTTGATAATTTATTGTGAAATATTATAATTTTGTTAAGTTCTTAATTAACCTTAATTTCATATTTAATAAACATAAATTTCAAAATAATATTCGTTATAATATACATTTTTGAGGAAATGGAGTATACTTTGAAATATATTTTTAGGGTTAATTATACTTTCAAAAACACACAATCTTATAGTTTCAATTAAAAATCGACCTGTTAACAAAGGGTTTGAGCAATAAATCTTACAAGACTACCATGGTGCATATAATCAGCTTTCAAAACAAGAAATCTTGCAGTGAATATCTTAAATTTGCTTTTAATTGAAAAAGAACAAACCCATGCTTTTCAAACTACGAGAGCAGCCAGTTGGGACATTACTACACCATCACTAATTACTATTTGAATAGATGTATATCTTTGCACATTATTCACCTCCTGTATTAGTGGCTAAGGGACGCAGGGATATTAGCCAATGCTCAGGGTAACATAGATTTGAATGGTATTCCTAATTCATGATTGTTCTAGTAGTTTTAGTGGGCAGTTCAAAAGAGACATGATAATTTAAAAAACAAAATAATATCGATACTACCATCACACCCCCACTGTTATAGGCTCAGATATTCTAAATCACCAGATGTGATGTAAACTGATATCGTCATATAGATACTGAGATATGTCTAAAGATCATTTATGAATAATCATAACACCTATCTCCGCAAACCACCCAAGTATTGCTGAACTATAACTACGAGGTCCTTATCTTATGTCTCAGGATAACTCACTATGTACCACAAGTAAGGAATGAATGCATGAGTAAGAGAGACCAATAAAAACATTGTATTTTCATTACAGTCTTGTCAGCGATGTATTCAATGTTTATGGTGTGTTGGTTTATACATCTATTCTATTTTATTTCTTAACGTGATATTTAAATGAGTAAATGAGAGAGATTATTTTAGGATTTTCTTTAAATAAAACATGTTTAATATCATTGTTTCATTCCATTGATAATATTAATATTCTGACCCAACTTTAACGTTACGTTTTTTCCTCAAACTTCTCTAATTAAAAAAAGAATATAAAAATAATAAAGCAATTAATTTTCGTAGGAACTTACTTGTTTGTTTATTGCCATACTTATTTAAGAGTATGGCCTGTGATTCACGTCACCTAACCTCCATAACAGGTTAAGTAATCTCAATATATATGAATAAATAAAAAAGGCTGAGCTGCGGAAATTAAATATGCTTTCGCTTATTTTAGAGTAGTCCTAATTTCGATCCAAATCCATATACTTGTTTCATAAACCCTTTCAATTAATTTAAAACTATCTGTAGCTTCGATTATGTTTTCCCTGACTTAACATGGAATTTCCAGATGAATAAAACTAAAGGAGATACATTATGCAATACAACAATTAAAGTAAGAAAAAGATATGTATGATTAAATTCATGCATAGGATGTAAATATATGAAATCGTTCAAGCGACACTGAAAAATTCACATACAGACTGACACTAGTTTGTATATTATTTATTAAAGGGTTTGTTGACTTTGAGCTGTAATAATGTAACTTTTGTAATTAAAATATTTGAATCCTTTGCAGACTACTATCTGTCATGGAACTCGATTATTTAAAGGAAAACAAAGGTTCCATGTAGGGACATCTTGATTACAGTGAATGTGACATGACGTGGATTTATGTTAGAGCAATACCAGAGAACTTTATTGCGCCGCGCGGCACATTTTTCACGGTGACATTTAATCTGGGGCTCGCTCCGTGAAACAATGTTTTGTGATATGTATAGTATTCCCGTGTGAAATGAAGATATGCTGGTAACAGTGCTGATGAACTATCTCACCGATATATACTGAAATGACAAATCTGATGGACACACATTGTGAAATGTATGTCTTAGAGCGTATCAGTTTATCAGGAAAGGTTATATGAAGAGGTATTTTTAATAATAAAATTTCACTTACCTAATGTACCTAATAGTTTAAAACGCTTTCACAAGATATATATTTTCCCCATGAAAAAATTCCAGTGTAAACTTTTGGCATACTAAATATTTGTATACTATGTGCACGTTACCTCGTAAATCGTAATGAATGCCATTCTTAAAAATCTGTTCACAGAAGACCACAATGTATAAAAACCGGAGTAGGCTTTTAAGTTTACATATTTCTTTAAATCAGAGACACTTTGCAATGGTAAATTATCTATTACCATAAACACTGATCGCATAACATAGTACAAAATAGAAATATAAGCAATTTTTTATAATTAAAGTTAAAACATTACGAAATACTCACTATGTTTTCAATTATTTAAATATATTTTAATGACATGAAAATACAATCTCACTCGCCGAACTAGTTTATGCTTACTTATAACGAGATTGTGCTTTGCTACACATAATGGTTAGGAGGAACGTAAAGTTTGCAATTACTTTAGTTTTGATAATATTTCTTATAGTATCAATGCAAATTAATATTTCATGTTTACAATATTAAAATCACGGAAAAGAGATAGTTTGACAAAGCTGAACACCAAATGTAAAATTTTAAGATTATTTAAAATAATTGTAAATGTTAGTTTTGCTTATATCATGAAAAAAATATTCATGGTTGAAATTAATTCAAGGCAACACTAATATGAAAAGAACTGCAAAAAGACAAATCATATTTTTGATGGAAAACTTAAGGAGGATAGATGTTTAGTTTATACATGACCTGAGTTATTTTGTAAAACAACATCAATGTTGAAAATCGCTCATGAATAAAGGCCTGTTTATTTATTTATTATTTATTTAATAAAAATATGTAACAGAAAAAAGGTTAGATATAACAATTTATTTATTGTAACTATTTATCTTTGCTGTAGAAATGTGTTTCGCGAACAATAATTCAACCAAAACATATAGAAGCAGTGACTTAACGTTACAGGTAATGTAATAGGGGTAAGGGCTTTGTTGAGTTTTCTTTAACATGCTAGCTGAAATTAGTGCTCACTATTGGTTAGTTGGAACCAAATTAACTACTGTTCTGTACTAATTGGTCATCAATACAGATTTTAACACCAAGAATGAGTAAAAACAATGATTTATATGGTTGTAATTTTTATTCTTGGATAAAAATATAGTACTTTTGCAAGTACTCGAAATTAATTATATACTTCTTTTTGTATACTTGATCTGCTATGGCTGATTTTTGTTGTGCGGTGTAAGCAGGAAAACTAAAATGATGTCATCATTGTAAAAATGTTTCTCAGTAATTTCATTTCATTACAAATGACCTAATTGGTTGCAGTCTAGCGAGTACCGAGTCAAAGCCAAATTGAACTTGACAACTTGATCAAGTCTGGATGGTACTGCTCGTACAACTTTGCTATTAACTTTGGACTTTGTACTCTTTATGGTCCAATGGGTATATGATATCTTAAATAATACAGGTTTAAATCATCACCCCATAAGCTGTCTTATTTTATTTTTTGGGACATACAATAATTAACATAAGGTGGACGTAAGTTGTTCGTAGTAAAATATGAGTATAGGGATAAGAATAGGGCTTGTTGGTGGATACAGTCTTCCACAAATAATGAGGTTATCAGACTGTTATTACAACTTACAGTTTTTCATAACCTGTTTGTTTCTTAGATTAAAACTTACATTTCTTGTGTTTAAACAATCCCAACTAACAAGGTTTTTGTCGAACTTAATTTATATACATTTTAGGTAAGATCTTAAACTCAATACAACCCTTGAAGAGGCGAACAGCTGGTCATATCCCTATTAAAATGAAGTATTGTGGCTTAGTCCATTTTTTGAAGTGATTAATCATGTAAGTATATAAGATAATTACCCCTCTCAACTGAACTAAGCGTACTGCAGTGTTTTCAGGTAATATAATTCTTAGGGTTACAGCACGGCCTCCATGTTATCCTCCGCAATTCCAATCGTCAATAGTTTGAAGGAGAGTTTCGTTAGATATAAAACAAAAAATTGCACAATTTATATTACATTTTTAACACATTGGATTAGTTTCAGTAATTAACATTCATTTAACTTCAAATGTTACAGCGCCTGGTTGCAATGAGGGTTTTAGTGGATATAGGACGATATCCACAGAGGCGGCTTTCGTCATGGCAGGAGTACCTCCAATTGTATTGTTAGCTAGAGAGAGGACAGAAGTTTATAATGGGATAAGAAAAGAGGAGGCCAGAACACAACTCAAGAGACAATGGTAGGATAGGTGGGGATCACCAGAGAAATGAAAGTGGACCAGAAGGATTATACTGCAGCCTTGGGTCGAGGGTGAACACGGATACACTGACTACCATGTCACCCAGTTTTTAAGCGGATATGGTAGCTTCCGCAGCTACCTACACAAGATAGCAAAAAGCCAAACTGCAGAGTGCTGGTGCTGTCATAAGCCTGATGACACAGCGGTACATACAGTAGGTGGCAGGCAGAGATAGAAAATTTGGGTGCAGAAAATCACTGGGGACAACATTGTGGAGAAGATGTGGGAATGTGAAGGGTCGTGGGAGGTTGTAGTTCGAATGATTAAGGAAATCATAACACGTAGAGTTAGAATTGAGGAATGGAAATAAACCGACCCAACAATGAAGCAATGAAATAACTGAAAGCTAAAAGACCCTGCAATAGATGAAATAAGAATGACTGGTGATCCCGAATCATGCAGGATGAAGATAATAGGGCGGGAGGGTTTTAGTGGGTGCGAGCCGCACGTGCCGGGGGAACCGTCAAGGATAGGCGGTACTCTCTAGGTATTTGGTAGAGATTTCCCCCTCCCCTTGAAACAAAGAAAAACCTTTAACTTGAAATAAAGCTATTTAATTACCCTCTTCATGGATGTAACATTATTAGGAAATCGAAAAGGCCTCTGATTATGACACTTGGTTTAAAGGTCCTTGAGGCTTTAATATTTGTACCTAGACTCTTATTGGCGCAGTGCAGAATTTCGTTGAGTTTAGGGTCAAAAATAATTTAATGGAGAGTCCGTCTGGTTGTAAGATATAACTCTTGATAAAAACATTTTCTATTAGAATTAATTCTTATAATTAAAAACTGCCGAATATTTTTGATATCAAATATTTCTATGCTCTTAAGAAATAATTTTTTGTGATCAACAAGGCCTAGAAGATGAGAAATCTCTCATTGGACTTAATACTAAAAGGACCTTGGGATTTTTTCAGGATTGACACAATATTCAGGATGGGTAAGGTTAGGAGTGGGGGCAGCGTCTTCTCAAGACACTATTAGGAGGGATAGCAAAGATTATACGAGTATACTGTTCGTATAGCATAATAATAATAGTATACAGGGTGATTCATGAAGTTCTCCCCCCACTTCTACAGCACATTGTACTAGTAAAAATAATGAAAAAATGTTATATAAACATAGGTCCGAAAACGCTTTGTTAGCGAGTTACAGCTAGCGAAAGATTTCGCCTGAATTCCTGGGTAAAGAGTAAAATAAAGCCATACTGAACTTTTGGAAAGGTTAATTAAGTAAGAAATATCGTAGATTTCTTATGTATTTTTACCTGATAAAGCTAATAAAATAGGTTTCAGAACTGTACCTGGAGTAGTTTTTGAGGGATTCAGGGTTAAAATGCAAAAAAGGGGCACGAAACAATGTTTTTTTAAGTTTGATGTACAATAACTTTGATAAATTGGTAATAAATACATAAAATCAACAAACATTAACTGTAGAGAATTTAATTCTGAGAAAATTTCATATAAATCAAAGTCTAAAATAAAACAGAAATAAGTACCAAAAAATCGATTTTATTCAGTATAATACATTACTAGTTTTTAAGCAAAATTAATCAGGTTGGGCCAACCGTACGCACCTTTTTTATAATAGATGTTCGAAAATGAGGCCATCATTATCAATACATTTTGCAGCACGTTTGTGTATTGCTTTTGTTGCGTTTCTTAATTTTTCAAGACTTCCCTGTATCTGTACAGCCGAATCCATAATACGGGCAATTAATTCATCACGAGAATTCACTTTTGTCTTGTATACAATGTCTTTCATCCATCCCCAGATGCAATAATCCAATGGAGATAGATCTGGTGATCTTGGTGGCCAAGGGTGAGGCCCTCCACGACCAATCCAGTGTCCAGGAAATTGATGGTTTAAGTAAGCAGAAACGGCACGTGAAAAGTGGGGAGGTGCTCCGTCATGCTGGAAGTACAAATTTTGTCTGAGATGTAAAGGAACATTCTCTAACAGCTGCGGCAACTCTTCTTGAAGGAAATGCAAATAGAACTCAGCATTTAGGCGTCCAGGTAATATGAAAGGTCCAATCAGCCGATTGTGCAAAAGGCCACACCAGACATTGACGCTAAATCGGTGTTGAAAGTTCTGTTGCACTACCTCATGTGGATTTTCTTCTGCCCATGAGTGTTCACTGTGCAAGTTATTGACACCATCCCGAAGTGAATTGTGCCTCATCCGTAAACAAAATACGCTTGTAGAGTTGATTATTAATATTCAAAAAGTTTCAAAACTCCAAGCGAAGCGGGCCATTCCCCCTAGCTGTAGATTTTGAACCTTTTGTTTATGAAACGGAACTAAAATTTGTTTCGATTAAGTGACCTCCACACCGTTGACTGCGAAACTCCTATCCGCCTAGAAATACGTCGTGTTACTTACACCTGGACTGCGATGAACAGCATTAATAACAATATCATCATCAAGTTGGACAGCTCGTTCATAATTGGTTCTAGTACTTGGTAGTGATCCTTTTTCCCGAAGAGTACGAAAAGTTCCTGAAATTGTTTTGGTATCTGGAATCCTCCTATTAGGGTAACGTAGTTCATATTCTTCTACAGCAGCTCTAGCATTACCATTACAGTAACCCAAAATAAAAACCATATCAGCGTATTCCTCTGATGTAAATAAGTAAGGCATTTTTTCGCTGAATAAACAATCGAATTATAACTCACAGAAAAATTGCATTTAATAACACGATTCACAGAACCCGATCTCCTGCTGTAGCTTGCAAAACACCACTAATACACAGTTCTAACGTAACAGTACAGAATACCATTGTTGATCAGCTGTTATTCGTGCGTTACCAACTTAGAAATTAATAAAACAAAAAAACTGCATTTCGATGATTATAGTAAACAATAATGGGAAAATGTTTTGCTTCATTTATTTTCGAACATTTGATGTAAATTTTTATTAAAAAAAAATACAACGTAATAAAACATGATATTTTTATTTACAAACAAATTTATTTAACAGTTAATCTTGTTTTCTCAATTTATCTCATCATTAAGGAACAAACATTTTTGTTTTTGTTTTATTTTAACTAAATACCGTACGGTATTTATTTTACAGCTAGTAATGTATTATACTGAATAAAATAGATTTTTTGGTACTTATTTCTGTTTTATTTTAGACTTTGATTATATCATTTTTCAGAATTAAATTCTCTACAATTAATGTTTGTTGATTTTATGTATTTATTACGAATTTAACAAAGTTATTGTACATCAAACTTAAAAAAACATTGTTTCGTGCCCCAATTTTTTGCATTTAACCCTGAATCCCTCAAAAACTACTACAGGTACAGTTCTAAAACCTATTTTATTAGCTTTATCAGGTAAAAATACATAAGAATCCACGATATTTCTTACTTAATTAACCTTTCCAAAAGTTCAGTATGGCTTTATTTTACTCTTTACCCAGGAATTCAGGCGAAATCTTTTCGCTAGCTGTAATCGCTAACGAAGCGTTTTCAGACCTATGTTTATATAACATTTTTTTCATGATGATTTTTACTAGTAAAATGTGCTGTAGAAGTGGGGGGAGAACTTCATGAATCACCCTGTATAAGTAAAGTCATGTCACTTTAGAACAAGTAAAATCCAGCTTAGTTCCAGCCTTTCCGATCAAAGTGGGGCAGGAGTCAGCATTCCCTCCATACTAGTCTTAAACGCTGAGGGAGCTCTAATCGCTACAACAGAACCCCCCGAATTGAAGAAATTTTTTTATAATTATGTGAAAAACTGTTTTCATATTTTTGGTAATAAGATACATAATGAAGTGATTGGAGTGAGAACTGATTTTTGCTACAAGAGCGCAAGGTGTGCGGGAATATCGTCACGTTCCGTTCTGCAATTATGTTCCAGCATGAACGTTGTTCCGCACTTCGTGAGTTTTTTCCTAATTGTTCTGAGGCCACAGCCAACAGCGTTATTGATGCCTGTGACGTGTCTTGAATTGCGTGCAAAGCAATTTAATTGGGTCGACATCTTGTGAAAAATATCCTACATTCAAACATACATTGTTCAAAAGTTAAAATAAACTTTTCACACTGACATTCTAGTATTATTGCCTCATAATTTTTCCGCTAAACACCTTGATTAGGCCACTTTATTAATTTATTTAAATACCATAAGAGAGATTAAAACGCAAAATGTTATGAGAAATATATTGCAATCAAATTGGATCTTATTAATCTTAAACTATCTAATAAAACTTTTAATGGCAGTAATTTTACATGAATTAGCACATTTAAAAAAAGGATATATACAATTAAGCCTCAGAAGTTGGTTACCTTGCTAAGCTAGTAAGGTACTCTTAGTTACTCTTCTACTGTATAAGCGGAATACCAGAAACAAATTGATATCTCATCACGCTATTTTAGTTATATAGCACACTAAGGGGTATAATCGCATACCAAGAAAGTAAAGTACTGTTAGTTAACCTTTGCACGGTATGAGAGGATACTAAGAGCACATTTATCATCTCCCCAATTTATTTCAATTGTTCGGGAAAAACTTTAGCAAAGATATCGTAACATATTTCGAACGACATGAATATAAATTTATAAAACCAATTTGAAATATCTCATACAAAATATAGTAATTTCAAAATAGATAAAAATAAAACAAGAATCATAATTTTATTGAGTACTTTGATTAAAGAGCAGTGATAACATCTTGCATTCTAGAAAAGAAACTTTGGACACTGGTTTGCTTTAAATCCTACTGTAAAGAGAACTTGAGAGTAAATGTAAATTTATCTCTTATCATATTATGCGCGATATAAATGAATACTGTTAGACTCTGATTGTATGAGTGTATGATTAAAACAATTTAAAAAAATTAATATGAACTTATATATTGATGCTAAAAAATTGGTTGGTTGGTTATTGAATTGTTGTTTTAGTTTATTAAGTTTGCTTATTGATTCAGCTTATTGTTGGTTGGCGTGCTTGCAACATGTTATTGCTTTGTTCTTTATTGATACCTTTGTATTGTTTTTCTATAATTTGTATTGCCATCTTAATATCCTTATCTGTAAAATGGTGTATTACCGTTGATAAATAAATAAATAAGAAATTTCAATACTCGTATATACAAATTTAATAGAGTCTGTCTGTGTATGTGTGTGGTATGTACAATGTCCATGTGTTTGTTATTTTATTACTACTGGACCTAATGTACTGAAATTTATATAAACAAATTTTTGTTCTCATATGAATCTATACATATTATTAAAATACCTCCGAACTACGCCCCATTGTTCTCTAAAGTTGCAAAAATCATGTTATTATTTTTATCAATTGAAAGGGCATGTTATATGTAATCAACTACTCTGTGTAAATATTATTTATGACATGACAACCAAATTGTTTCTTAATTTATAGAATTGAAAAAAAACGCTTGAGAGTAAAAAAACTTATTTAAAAATTTTCTTTGATTACTATTAAGTACAGAGTTTATCCACATAAGGAAAATTAAAATTTTTAGTGATAATGTACTTTCAATTGCACGTTTCAGGAAATATTAAGTATTCGTTGCTTGAACAGTATATATCGCAGATATTAAAGCATCTCTTTAGGATATCATAAACCAATTTGTTTATTTTATAATTTTGCTATTTCTCATATTATTACCGTCATGTCCAATTATGAATTTTAAAACACGTCTACTATTACAAAATTACGAAAGTTTCTGAGGTCACACGGTCAAACTTATTTCTGAGATTGAAACTCATTACTCTAAAGGAGTTATAATAACATATTATTCGGCAGGATATTAAGATGTATTTATTATAATTATAAGGTACTATATTGTAGAATAAAAATGTCTGATATTTTTCCATTCATTAGGTCTTTATATATTCACTATTGGTTCATTCTATGTATAGTCAATAAATATTTATTTACTCTACACAGCATATATTATATTTATATCTAAATACAAACATAAAATAGGTAAAACCTAAGTAAAACTTATATTGTACTGTTATAAATTTCCCAATTCAAACTTCCAGGTTTACAAACAAACTGATATTCATAAACGTACAATAGCTGTAAACGTTATACAAATTATTATATCACGAAACAGAGTTGATAAAATATTAAAAATCTTTACTTTAAAGGATAGAGTAGGTTGAAACTCAAGTAGTTCCAGTATAAAGGAAGGGCCGTAAAAGTAAGCGTTATCATTCACTAAACAAAAGACATCATTTAACACTTTCTTAGAGACCTTGAAATTTTGCTCATCTCCCACCAGTGCTTTTTCAGACCAGTTTTACGTTGGATATTCATTGAAGGAGATTATATCGTGGTGTTATCCTCTTATAAACAAACGTTCGTATGATAATTTTATAACAGTAAATCATTTATTAAGTTACTCGAGAGTTTTGGCTTAAGCAATATAGCCTAAATAATTATTTACTCAATGTTTCATACCATTCTTAGAGCAATGTGTACCAAATAAAAACAAAAGGGAGGGTGATATAATCTACAAAATAGTGAAAGACAGCGGTTCATGTAGTAGACACACGAGTATATTAAGGCAAGACAAACAAATATATAAACTGAAGCAGGGAGTTCTTGTATTAGTCATACCGTCGTTTTTTTCATGGATTTATCATATAGAAAATATTCTATAACGCTAAAGCAAATCCCTTTGAGTAATATACACAGTCATGAAAGTCGATTTTGCTATCATTTAATTACATTTCATTCGAAAATTCAAGCCTATACACCTGTTTTTTTACAAGATATAGTAAAAAATGGAGTAAATCATATGAAATTTTAATATGGAAGGTAGGAAAACGTAAGCTTTAACTACATTCAAGATATCTAAAAAATTCATCTATAAACTTTTAATTTTGCTTGAAGCTTCATTTATAAATAGAAAAGAACAAGTTTGATTATGTAAATTATGTGGGATTTCACTGTACGTATTTAAGGCCTATTATTCAATAACCTGGTACATGTTCTCACTGGCAGCCTTAGGGACGTCAAAACTTATGTTACATGTAGTACTTCATGTTTCTGATTACAATAGTTTATTATCTTTTATATAAACATCTGCAATATCTCTGTACCAGAGAACATATCATTTTTTAAGATTTCATTTTGTAAACGGTGAATTAAGCTCTATAAATTGTTACATATCAGATACCCTATAAATATATTGATTTTACGTTTGGCCTCACTCAGTATATCATTCGTCAGCGTAACCCTTCCTAATTAAATATGGGGGTTAGTACTCATATAATGTCAATCAATATAATGTTATGTTAATCATATAATGTTAATCAATAGAATGTTTTCTAATGATTAAAATATATTTATAGCGATTCAGAAATATTTAGGAATGACAAAGAAACAATAATCAACAGGAAGGAATGAGAACTCTTTATTGTGTGAAAAGCAGTTAGTTATTAAAGTTACTGAGAGACATTAATAAAATGATGTAGTTGAAACGCTGCAGATGAGCAAGAATGTCGTCACGTTCCGTTTCTGCAATTATGTTCCGCGGCATGAACGTTGTTCCGCACTTCGAGAGTTTTTTCCTAATCGTTCTGAGGCCACAGCTAACAGCGTTATTGATGCCTGAGTCGTGTCGTGAATAGTTCTACCACCAATATAATTGGGTCGACATCTATGAAAAATATTCTACATTCAATCATACATTATTCAAAACTTCGAATTTACTATGTAGACTGACGGTTAACTACATTTTCCTGTGATCTATTAATTTTCAAGAACCGATTCTTTGTAATGTTCGATTGCACTATCAGGGTTTACACTATAGTATTTGGCGAAATGAATTTCCATCATTAATTGTTAAAAATTAATAAATATTTATCAATTAAATATGGGGTTCCATGGTAACATTGATCAAAAATACAAGTTTAGTTATTTCGTTTTTAGTTTTGTAACTACAACTAAAACGGTTTCACTCTAATTTTATCGAAGCTTTTCACAAGATAAATTTGCTTTTATCTATTGTGTTCTACATAGATTTACGAGTTCCTTTTTAGTACGAGTATATCTTTGTAATAGAGAATGATTACTCCCAATGTCTAGCTCTATTTTAGGTAGTCTTTTGATACGAATTGAGACTATTTGTTCCTTTAAGGATTGGTAAAACATTGGATTATAACTGTAAAGCATAGCATTAAATCTCCATAATGTAAATGTATGATTAACCTGGTATATTTGGAAAATATTTCGAGTGGACAAGAGCTGGGATTGAAATAAAAATATTTTTGTAAATAAAATATTTTGTTCTATAAGTGGTACCTTATCAATCTGATAGTTTATTGTATAATAGTATCAAATCCTATATAACAATGGTGCGCTTACATGGATGAACCTAAAAGCAAATGTGAGAGAAGAAAAAAATGTTATAATGTTGGTTTCTATAAGGGTACCTCAGTTTTTCACGTGAACATAAATAAATATACCTCAGTTTCTAATAAATAAGGAAGAACGTTTATATAAAACATATTTATTTACTTTAAAGTAGTTAAAGTAGTTTAAAGTAGTTAACCAAGTTCTTGCGCAGTGACAGAGGACTACTAAGATTGACGGATACCCAGATGGTTACGGTTTGCTCGGTAATAAGGGCGCCACCTTGTTGATGGGGTGTGATAGTCGCAGGTCTCCAACAAGGAACAGTTTCCTGCCCTCAGGTATGCTCAATCGAGACCACTACCATGCACGCAAGAACTATTAGGTTTACGACACTAAGCCTTAGGTACTTAAATTAGCCACAGATTTCCGTTGATTATTTTCTAATAGTAAGTTGCAAGGTCTCTAATTAAATATCAGGCAATTAGAAATTAAAACCAATATTTCACATATTTCATTCTGTATTGCCTATTTCTCTCACAGTGCTAAGGTCTTAAACTAAATAAACAAATATTTATTTAACTTAACTTAAACTTAACTCGTTGGCCAATTGAAATAAAAATACTAAAAATTATTACGGTAGGAGCGCTCCGATTACTAATACAAAATTACAGTGGCCAAAATCATGATGACCATATTCCTGAACTACAAAATTACAAAACAATAATTCACAGGAATACATAATGGCTAGACATTAAATTAAAGTTGAGTCCCATTTGTCAAAGTTCGGAACTGGATCCACCCTGATGCAGTTATTCAGGCCTAGTCCGATAGGTAGAGGCCCCCACAATGACATTGACGGAGTTAGTCCGACCTCCCAGGGGAGCACGATGGAATAAGTAGTGTAAAGTCTACTCACCAACTGGGCGGACCCAAAACACACACACGAGCCGTCGGTTGTATCGTCCGTGCAATCCAATATTGAAACTTTAATTTCATAAAGTCAGTCAGTTTTATTCATTTTCTGCGGCTCATTGAAATCAGTAAAACTACTTATATCAATCATGAAAACAATGTCCAACTTAACTTAAAAGAAACCAGCTGACTAAAACAGCAACATCTGTCACTATTGTTGGTGTGTCTAACATACTCGTATTTAGCTTACAGCGGCCAGTAAAATGTAAAGAAACGTTTAATGTATAAACATAACTACATTAAAAAGCGCAGAATCTGCCAATTACAATGATATACAATATTGGTCTTAAACACAAAGCATAATTATTCTGACACAGAAAAATTAATTACGTTTGTTCTTACTTAAACTAATTAATTACAATAATTATAGTAAAGTGTATTGAGGTATGAACATAATGCATTAATGTATGCACTTTCACGGCAATGGTAGGTATAAATTTCATGACAACTGCCTTTACATTATTCTGAGTAAAACTAAATAATATACAAACATTAGGACATAAAGTTACCGATTCAATTATTTATAGAACAGTTAACAAGTTTAGTAAGGAAATTTATGAGAGACGATGCAATTGTTACGAGATAATATCTCGGCCTAATCATGTACAATTTACAGAAACAATATGTGGTTACAGTATTTGACACTATGAACACGTATTTACAACTATTTATCTCCGTGAACTATTAAAAGACTAGATTAGTATTAATTTATTACAGATAACGTATTAATTTCCTACGTTTATCGACAGGACTTGACAATCTTACTACGAGGCCCAAGGCTTAGTTTACCGCAGATATTTAATTCTGTAAAGACAAAATTATTATACTGAAATTTTACTAACTGACATACGCAAGCGACAAAATATCAATGGCATGGTAATGGCTCACCTTAGCCTAACTCCTTTATTTGAGCAGCTGATTGGCGTCTAATGAGTGACCGTTCTGTTATTGTAGCAACAATGAATGCGCGCTTCTTCATTTGGATGTAAAATTTCGTTATGTAGAGTGATCAGTTCTACATAACAATTGCTCAGGTAAAACAGAAAAGTACACGTCACATAGTTCATAAAAAGCAATTATATTGCAATGTATAGTAATCTTAAAATAATTCAAACTAAATCATGAATTAACGTAGATTTCAAAGAGTACTGAAAACAATATATCATACATAATATTGAACACACGTTTGAAATTGCTGTGGGAAAACAAAAGAGTACCGCTATGGTACCTCGGGAATACGCTTAATACTATATCCGGTTATTTTTCAAATTTTACAATTCGACCTTTTAAGACTTTAATACGTGCAACTGTTTATCAAATATTTTACAATAACTTCCATCATACCATTCTTAACTTATTATTATTATTTACTTAATTCGAGTTATCTTGGTATGTTTAATAATGTAAATAATTATTGCAATTTGTGATTTACTATGAAAATGCTAGTTAATTTTCTTTCAACTAAATAAGTTGTTTTAAAACGTTTTGTTACATTTGGATTTGAAGAGATGTGCTGGACCAAATCATTTACTACTCTAAGACTAGGTACTACATATTCAATGTGTTGAATAGTCCCGTTTATTTTAGAATCTTCTTGCCATTGACAACATTCGACACCTACCTAAGCTTCAATATCGACATTATATGCTAGTAATTAACATGACCAAATCATTTCCCCATCCAAACTCTAAAAAGTGCCAACATTTTATAAGCTAGGCTAATGATTAAATTAACTAGGGTAGTATGTTTCTCATCAAAGTACACGACCACTAGGAACTCCTGACGTCTGGAAGACTTCTACTTTTAGAATATTTTCAACTCCGAGGATTTTCGAACCTTCGGCCTTAAGGCATCGCGCCATATGATTACGTATTTATTAAGATTTTTCTAGCATTTACTAGGATACTTCTCATATCTGCAAGTATTTATACTTAAATAACTTCTAACCTTAGGGATATTCTAGCGTATAGAAGGTCTGAAATTAATAAAGTTCCACAATCTAGAAGTTTCCAGACTCTAAAATATTACATTCCTGATAGCTGTTCATCATTTTCATTATTTTATTTTGTTCCTAACATTACACTGCATTTGCTGTAAAATGTTTTTAATTCGGGATTTTACACCGTCTTCTACAGTACAGGTGGGACCTTCTTTATTTTCTACTATTGATTTGAAGAACTAATTTTCTCCATTAACTGGTGTACTGCCTTAATTAGTTTACTATGCTCTAACAATGCTACAATTTTACAGCATGAAGTCTTTTTTATATTTATATTTTACCATCTTATTCCTCCTCCACTTGATTGTTTTACTTTTGATAGCTATTATTCACAAAATAATAATTAGTTCAGTTAGCAAATTGTTGTATTATTTTTATTAGTTGTGTATTATTCATGCATAACTAACATTTTATGCATTATTCTGTGTGTCCGGCTAGTAGTATCACGAAATATATAACTCCATCAGTGTCATTAAGTTTATTCTTTTCTGATTCAAATTGCGATCCGAAAGTAATAGAATAAAGATTTTTTAGTTACAGTTTAAGGTGCAGTTCATATTACTACACAATACCTAAAAACGACAAATTAAAAAAAAAATCTTTCTACATAACAAATGAACGCATTTAGTGCACTAAATTGAGATTCACAGTGTGCCTAGGTAGGTTAAGTATGTTCCAGTGAGTGCGCTTTTAGCGTACTTATCGTTAATTATCCCTAAATGGGTGATTATAGAAATAATGTAGCCTTGAACGTGAATTCAGCCTAATAATAAAGTTTATTAAAAGATCAGCTGATTTCAGTAATACTGTTGACTTAAAATCTACATGGACTGCAGACATTCTGCTGTAAGATTATTATGTTTAAAACGCCACGACATGAGGTATAGTGTGTACTTCAATTTAGTGTGTTTGTTCAATTTAGACTCGTCGTAAGTATAACAATTATCCATTGATTCTAAAGTTAATCCTACTGTGGTATACATCATTTTAAGTAATTTTAAATTTATTTAAAAAAACTAGAAACATATTCCAGCAGAACTGTGCTCCAGCACGTTACGACAATGATGCTCGGGATTCTCTTAAGGAACAATTTCCTGAACGTTGGATGGGTTGGAGAGGGACTATTGCATGGCCAGTAAGATCGCAAAATCCTTCCCTGCAAGATTTATTTATATAGGGATTCATCAAAGATTTCGTATACCATGTAAAGTTATAAAGTCTAGAGGAACTAAGGCATTGGATTTTGGCTGCAGTTGAGAGGATACTGAGAGATATGCTCCCAGGAGAATAAATACTGACTGGACCGCATGAGATAGACTTATGGTAATCATATTGAAAATTACTAAGATTCAGTAGTGGCTTTATTCATATCATGTTAGTATAGTTGTTTAGAAATAACACGTTATTTGTCATCACAAGTGCTAGTTATTTCTTGATATCCCTAACATGAGCACCCGATATTTTAAAACAGTTATTGGCCTTCTCACAATTAGCATACAGAAAGTGGAAAAATATGAAAAAATAAATAATCGTTTATAACAAAATATAGCGAAGGTTGAAACTCAGGTTGTTCCGGTGAAAAGGAAGGGCCGTAAAAGTAAGCGTTATCATTCACGAAACAAATGACGCCATTTAACACTTCCTCTGGAACTTGAAACTTTGTTAATCTCCCGTACTTCCTCAGACCAACCTTACGTAATACGTTCGTTCAATGAGATTATATCACAGTTTTGTTCTGTTGTTTGTGAACAAACTTCCATGTAATCCTAATTTGGCCTGAGATATAAATTACAATTACACTCTTATAACCAAATATTTTAAATAATGTTACTCTTGCTTATGTTTTGTACTATCTTAAAATTGGAAGTACATTTTATTCTATTTACTTAGACTTTCCAAATATACGGTTATAAACCAGTGGTAGTCTGTTGGCGAGCTATAGTGAAAAAACTTAATTTACAACCTATACAACCAACTAACAGACTCGATAAATTTGACTTTAAATAATGTAGATTGAATAGGTACTTTTCAAAAACATTTGATATCATAATTTGCACAAAATATAAATATAGGAGAGTGAAAGTGATATAATCCACGAAGTTGGGAAGGGACAGCGGTTTATGTGGTGGAAACACGAGTATATATACAGCAAGGAAAATCCAGATACAACTACACATACCGACTAAACTGAAGTCAGAAATTAAGGCCGGAAGCTTTTGCATTAGTTACACCTCACTTTACCGTCAGAGTTAGCTTTATAGCCAACCCTTAACTTAAAAGAGTAATACTGGATTCTACTAACTGAAATAGCATAACAATTTCCATTGAGTCGAATCTACAGCAATATTTTAGTAACTCAAAACGGCATTTAATAAATAGGAATCTTTAAGTAACTCCTACTTTCATTTAAACAAATGTTTAAGGTCTAAATTGTTATTTGAATGACATTAACCTGCAAATGGTAAACAAAATAATGTGTTATTATTTATTATCTTTTTGTGCTAATATGTCTTATGTTATCAATTTGTGCAATTGTGCATAAATTTGAGTTTTTATGATGAAATATTTCATTTTAAAATATGAGTATTGGTTGAAATAAACACACCTAAGTCCATTGTATTATTATTGAGAAAACTTGAATTAAAATAGATTTTATATGCGCGTTATATTAAGCGTGATACTAAATCAACAGTAATATTTACTAAATTCATTTCGTACGCATTTAAAACTGTGTTGCTATTTTAATTCAATTTGAATAAAGTCAACTTTTTATTTTATTAATTATACTTTTCTTTAGTAAAAAATTTTGACTTGTTAATTACACTTAAACACGGATAATAACAAAAATATTTATATTTATAGAAATCTGTCATATAAATTAAAATATGTATGTTTTAAATCAAATGATTATACTTTATTTCCAGTTTTGTATAGTTTGAGTCGTTTTATATTAGGTAAAAGTCATTGAGTGTCAGAAGTAAACACACAGGGGTCTTATACTTCTGCATAGTCAGAGGTCAACACAGAAGTTGTCACAGGGCTGTATATTCTTTCAACCAACCATATTCTTAAGTTGTAATAACGACCTAAACAACTAAGGTGCAACGAGAAATATTTAAGGTCGTTAAATGTATAAGCTTTTTAAAAAAACCCCAAGGCTATTGATAGAATAGTGGTGTATCATTGTAGTCTACTGCACTGAAAGATAAATACCTTATCTTGTCAATAAAGTGATACCTTTTCTTGGAGCCACTGCTTTGCTGTGGAACCAAAATTTTGATAACATCAAATAACCCAAATATTTTTAAAATGGCTAACAAAGATATTTAATAATTGTTTTTGAACAATATACCTAATTACTTGAATATCTTATTGGTTCAACCCAGTGGTTTTAATGTAGCATACCGGATCATACTAATCCTAAAAGGTACAGTTTTATTTTTTGTGATCGGTGTGCTCTTTAATATTTGAAATGAAATGAAAAATGACTTTATTTACAGAGGCGAAGTTAGGACTTAAAAGTCCTCTCTACCACTTAACCTCCAATGTGATACGATTTTGTATCGTATGAGTCTCAACTTCAATTGCTTCTTCCAATTCGTAGTAATACATGCTCAACCCCTCTCAAGGCAGAAAAGCAAGCAACATGTTTTTAGGCTTGAGAATACCTCGTGACAGGATTTTAGAAGTGCAGCATAGGACATACCACAACTTAGAAAGATTGTACATGTGATACTAAATTTTTGCCTCTGTTTAAAGACAACTTTTTATAATTGAGTTTTAATTCATAACTCATGAAATCCACATTTATACTTAAGTACTGCCGCTTATTCCGATAATTTGTATATTGTTTTATATTCTTTAGTTATTGTACTTAGTTAAAATAATAAATATAATTTACAGTACCTTTGAGAAAGTCTGAGGAAACCGCAATTTACTTGTCTGCGGGTTGGGTGACGATCACTATATACCTCGGTTAGTCGGTTTTGCAGAAACCATATTTATTTAAATTCTGAAAATTAACGCTCAAAACAGTGTATTTTTTCTGAGCATCTATATACTAGGACTGATGATAAATAATTGTAATACCATATTTGTACGCAACCTGATTCAACATTTTAAATATTCCTAAACTTTTATTCAAATTATTTAAAGGAAGCACTTTCTGGCAACATTTCTGATACAGAAAGCATGATACATATCCTGGCCTATGAAGTTAACTGACTTTCTTACTGGACGTATGTTTGAGAAGAGCGGGTAAAGCAAATTTTAGTACAGGTGATCAATGAATGCAAGTGTTCAGCTAATAAAGCGGATAGTTTATAATGATCACCATAATATTGCAGTTAATTTTGAATGTCTTTAAGGGGAGCAGGTCGATGAAAATTAAAAAAAATTAGAAAAAATTTTTATTGCATTTTTTAATAGTTTAAAGTGTGTATTTTAAAAATATGTAAGTATTAATGCTTAAATAAATTTATAAATTACCAAAAAAAAATCACAAACAAAAGATGTTCACTAGTTTTTTGCAGCAGTTCGTAAAGATGTTGGCTGACACAATCATATATTATCATGTGTGTTAGTTATAAGTATGTTATGGCTTTGCTCTGTTGGTCAACCTGGTACTGACAACTAGGAATACAGATGACAGAAAGAATATTGCTTTATTTGTTTTGATATGCTTAGGAGGTTATGTTATATGTGTTTTGTGTCGGATAATTGTGTTTTACTAAAAGTGTTGCACTTTATTCATAGTTAGGTGGTAGATTAGGAGTGTGTATTGTTTCTTGAAGTGTTTTACAACTTCTTATAAACCATGCCAAGAGCAAAGGTTAGTTACAAAAACTAAATCTAAAACGTGAGTTTAGAGGAAACAAGTATCCCCGTAAGTTGGACTCTAAATCTAGGCCTACCCAAACAGATTCTGCTAGCCCTAGCCCTAGGCCTACTACTAATGCAAACATTAGCTCTGCTTCTAAAAAACTGTCCTTTGATAAATATGACAATTATGAAGGAACTGGAATGGGTAGTGTTATTTTTGGATCTTAGTTTATTTAGTGAGCAATTAAAAAAATTTGTAAAATGTAAATTCTGCGATAGCGAAGACTGCATAGAACTTTGTACTACGGATAAGAAAAGATTTGGATTGGCTGTGAATATTGAACTGAAATGTTGTGTTTGTTTGGAATCAACTAATTTTTACAACTCTAAAAAAATGAGAATGGAAAATTGAGGTAAACTTGAAATTTATTTACGGCATGAGAACGATCGGAAAAGGTATCAGTGCAGGTAACATTCTGTGTTCATTATTAGAGACTTACCTTTACCACCTCAAAAAATAGGACCTTGTAGTAACATAATATATCAGGCTGTTTAAAATTGTGCTAGTGAAAGTATGAAGCAGGCAATTTGAGGAAACTGTGTCTGTAAATGAGTGTGAAGAAACGTCAAAAAGAGATTTGACGGTTTGTTTAGATGGGTCTTGGCAAAGGAGGGGACACAAGTCACTGAATGGGGTTGTCAGCGTAACATCATTAGATACTGGCAAGGTGTTGGATGTTTCCATAATGTCCAAATACTGTCAAATCTGCACTGTACATGAAAATAAAAAAAAATAGTACCTGATCATATATGTTCCAAAAACTACGAAGGGTCAAGTGGCGGCATGGAAGTTGCGGGTGCCCTAGATGTTTTCCGAAAGTCCAGAGATCGAAATGTACGGTATGTACGATACTTAGGAGAATGGTGACAGCAATGGTTTTAAAAAGGTGGTTGACGATAAGTCATATGGAGATGAAGTAGAAGTAAGAAAACTGAATGCGTCAATCATGTCAAGAAGAGAATGGGGAGCAGACTAAGGGAATTGAAGAAACGGTTGGGAAAAACAAAACTAAAAGATAATAGAGCAATAGGGGGCAAGAATAGGCTAACAAATAATGACATAGACAAGCTGCAAGAATATTATGGCCTAGCTATAAAAAGAGGTGGATCAGATCTTCAACAAATGGTTAAAAAATGTGTGGGCAACTTATTTCCACAACATATCGAATGATGACACTCCGCAACATGGCCTATGTCCAAAGGGGCCGGAGTCGTGGTGCGGTTATAATAAAGCCGAAGAAGCCCTACATCAGACTTTCAGCCATAAGTCACACAATTTTGCCATATGAAGTGATGGTACAGATCAAACAAATTTATAGAGATTTAGCCAATCCGGATCTTCTAAAAATAATGCCTTGACCAAAAGACCTCAAAACCAGAACGAAAGTTTCAACAATGCCGTCTGGTATAAGGTGCCTAAAAATGTTTTTGTAAGGCTAAACACTCTAAAACTTGGCATATATGATGCAGTTTTAACTTTTAATAATGGATTCACCAGCAAATTGGATGTGTATATAACAAGCTAGGAATCAAACTGAGCGAGAAAGTCTGTTGCCGCATTGCGAAATTTTGATACAATACGATTGAAAAAGGGCAGAAAAATCTGCTTTAGACATGACCAAGGAGGCTAGAGTTGCTAGGAGGAAAAGAAAACTTGCATTAGAAGAGGAAAATGAAGACCCAGATGACCCTGAGTACGGAGCTGGGATGTTTTAGCAGCAAAAGGTTAGTTTAGCAGTCATTTTTGCCTTTACCGGACATTTCCCGGAAACTTGGTTTTTTTCATATAAAGGTACATGTATCTCAAAAACTATAAATGCTAGAGAATTGAAATTTGGTATGCATATAGAACAGTGCAATTCCAAATGGTGTTGCATCTTTTATCATTCTATCTAAAAAAAAACAAATGAGAAAAAAACAATTTTTTGGTATAAAATATAATTTTTTTTACACACAATATTTAAAAATTCCTAAAAAAATTTTTTTTACAGATGTTTTTACTAAAGTTGCAAGAGATGTTTATAAAGGAGTACTCTTTGCCTAAAAAGAATTTGAAGTTTGTAACTTACTTAGTTTTGACAATACATGTACCTAAAGTTTGTAAATTTAACATGCGCGGGATAGGAACGACCCGCTCCCCTTAATGGAGTCCCTTGCTAAACTATATTATTTGTGTGTTTGAATTGAAGGTTTGTATTTTTAGCTTTACTGTAGTTGTATTTACAGGTCATTTTGTAATAGCTCAGAATTACTGGTGCTATTAACTCAAAAATTCTAATAAACACTTTAAAAACCAAATATTACTACATTGCTTGCAAAAACATATACAAATATAAGCTACATAAAGGTTTCATATTAATATTTTTAACCGTTTATAAAAGGGTGATAAAATGTACCATGCATTTGTTAATGTAATTTAATTTAATACATTTTATTTCTTTACATTGTTTTAGCCATTTTTACCTTTCAAAAGTCCCAAAATCAGAATGAATTCAATGAAATTTGAAGATTTTGTACTAGTGATTCAATTTATTTATTCAGTGATAACAACTATATTAATTACTAAAAGTTACCCGCGTTTTCGCGGGAAATTTCGTTGGTTTTGCACATGTATGAGCACGTTTTGTTCGAGAGAATTATATATCCACCGCCAAAGTTGACTTTGCCCTTGTTGCTAAGATAAAAAAAATACGTCAAAATTGTATAATTGTATTCATTGTAATTTCTTCATTCTCAGTTTTTTTTTTCGTATTTAATTTTGTGTAGTTTTCCCGATGAAGGAAGTATATACGACAGATCAGAGAAGCCTATTTCTGTCAAAAGAGAGCTCTAAGATGGTTTTTATATTTCTTTAAATTTATAATGAAAGGTTTTTAATACTTTAGAACATTTAGAGCTGCGATTGGTACTTTAGTTCTAAAGAAACTGTCCACAAGATTTCATCTAGCGTATTTCTTGTCGACTGCTTCAAAGGCAGTCTTCGGAGTGAAATTCTGACGATCTTATGCTTCAGGACATTTTTGAAGTGAGATTAGTACTTACATAATCGATTACATATAAAACAGTATGAAAATGTATGGCTATTCTTTAGACAATTTATTCACCATAAATGTAAACAAACCGAAAATCATAAACAATGTTTACACAGAACATTTGATTACAATTGAAAGGCTAATTCAAATAATATTACAAAACCTTAGAGACCAAGATGGGTTTTTTTCACTACTTTAATGACTAAAACCATAGGGATTTTAGAATTAATAATAGACCTATTCAAATGAATCATAAGAATGCCCATATAACATTACGGTGCAATCGGTTGATTAGCTTACGCGTGAAAACAAAAACAAAAAACAAAAGAAACAAACAAAGGCAACCTTTGCATTTATAATATTATTATAATTATTTGGGCTGTAACGCAACACAGTGATACCATTTTATCAAAATCAGGACTATTGAAAAGTAACTTTAAAACTAATGAGTGTAGAAAACTTTATAAATGAGTGGCAGCGCTCCACCATAAGTGCTCAATGAATGGCTCTTCTGCTTCAATAGCTTTTAGTGGTGAGTAACGTGAATATGCTAATAGTATTCAGAATGGTTCCTAAAATTTTATATTAGTAACAAACCTCCCTTAAACTGTGTGGTGTACCAGGTACTTAAATATTTTACATTTGTATGTAATTATGTTGATATGGATTTTCTGAGTTACTATATTTTCTTTATCGCTAGTATTTCTAAAAGTAAAGAAACACACATTTTTTCAATTTTCATGTAGGCAATTTATTAAAAATGAATCATTTTAATATTTTTCAATATTAAATCTATGATAATGCTGTATAAAAATAATACATTTTTGTACTTCTAGGAAATTAAAAATAAACAGATTAGGAGTTTATTGGCTACGATATTGTGAAATGGGAAGAGTTCTAGTACATTTAAACCCATTCGACCTTCATTTCCGGAGATAATTAATAGGGTCGTGTAGCACCTACAGATTTGGTAATTTAATATAACCCGGGGGACTATGACTATCTATGTAAAATGTAAGCACTATCGGTCCAGTATTCTGCACGTGATTAATTAAAAGACATACTACACTCAGAGAGAAAGAGTGATTGAGTGAGGGCACCATTTCATTTACATACAATAACATTGATAGTAGTTTTTCCACATTTAACCAGCTGATATTGATGTCTTTTGCTATATATATGTCTCAGGTAGTTACACTTTTTCTTTATAAAGGGTTTCTTTATTGAGATTTTAATCAACTTGAGTAAGATGCCATTACTTATTACATCATAATTGTGTTACCTGAAAGCCTTAGACTGTCGACTTTTGTCTGCCTTTAGACTTAGAATTTATGCTCTGCAATAGTTCAAATGTTACTGAAATCGTAGGAACCTATTCAATAAAATGTTAAGAATTGTTAGAGAGAAATTCAATAAATTTCAAAAGTCCTTATACAAATCTGTTTCACTTTTCAATTTCAAGGCCCAATATTTATTCTTAAATATAAATCATATATACTTATTGGAATATCTTTCAGTGACCATCACTTATCTCAGGATGGTTTAAAATGCTATTGAAAAAGGATATGCTCATAATTTCCCCGTTAAAAATGAAATTACTTTCAAAGCGCAGGTTAATTGTTAATGCATACTAAATATTAAATTTCGTTAAGCTGTTTGGATTTTTGAATCTTGTTTTCAATCTACTTTACATTGATCTTGCAATCAAACGAAGCATTGATTTAATCCAAAACACCATCCACAAATATTTTTAAAATAAATTTCAAAGAAATTATATTTATTGTAAAGAAAACCAATTTTTGTCAGCTACTCGAGTCACAGAACTCAGCCTGGTAGGCAGCGTCACAGTAAAAATATTAATGAAAAGTTGTGTGTGTGTGTGTGTGTGTGTGTGTGTGTGTGTGTGTGTGTGTGTGTGTGTGTGTGTGTGTGTGTGTGTGTGTGTGTGTGTGTGTGTGTGTGTGTGTGTGTGTGTGTGTGGTATTATCTAATGTTAATATAGATGGCAGCCATGACGAATTCGGACCTATCAGTTTATTATGGACCATTAGACACAGTTGCTTAAAGAACAAAGTTATGATTGTGTTCACGTATGGTACTCGAGATTGGTCTCCTTAAATATTATAAGACATTTTAAAGAAGCTCGTTTTAACGGAACAAAATCGTTTTAACGGACCAATCCCTCCTTGACGAAAACCTTAGGAAACAAGCGAGCACAGTGAACTCGTGACCATAACAAACAGAATCACTAAGCAATCAACCAAATATTTTTGCAATTTTCGTTGCAGAATATGACGGAGTGGACACTGCGAAGTTTTTCACTGATAAGCATATCATACTGCTTAGGTATAAAATTATTTTTATGATTCCTAGACTAAACCAAAGAGATATGATGATGTATCTAAACGAATTTAGGAAATTATAGAATGACTATGAAATATGTTATAGATAATTTGGCTGAGACAACGAGAATGATTCTCATTTATATTGACAACATTTGCATACCATAATTAGGTGTCTCTTGATGAAAAAATGTTAATCGATTAGAATACGTTGACGGTTGATATTAACGGAGATCCATCATTTTATTTCTAAAAGATTTATAGTTGCCTTTGGCAAGATATATTAACTACTTCGGTGATTTACTGTATTGTAGACAATATTACTGCGTTGTGACAACTCTGTTGTATTTATTTAATTTCCATAGAAACTAAATTTTCTCTTTTCTTTCTAACCTAAATGTATATTTTTTCAAAATGTACGTTTAGACAACTGGACCCTACTAAAATTTTTATTTTTCTTACAGAAGATCATTTTCATGTAGGAAATTTAGAAATAAACGTGTTTCTATTAAAATATATGGTTAAGATGCCATTTTACTAATTACTGCATGTTGTGTTCATAGTGGTTATTCTTGTGCGTATAGGTTTTTCTTAAGAATTACTTTGTAAAATTTCAATTATTTACCACTAAATATATGATGATCCTTGATTTAAATTTTTGCTATATTGATTTATTAATTAGATCTAATCAGGATAATATCTTTATTTGTCACCAACTTATATAACTTATTACGTGCGCTAGGTACTAACTTGTTTCAAAGTTGTCTTCTTTGATTATTTTCTTTTTAATTTCATCTTCAATGTTAAAATTTTTAGCAGAATTCTCGGGAATTTCACCGTAATATCACAAAATGGAAAGAATAAGTTTACATCTGCATGTAATACTGCAGATAATTGATGCATGTTCCTCCGTGTCAAGTAGCGCCTGGCATTTGATTTGGATTCTTAAGGGTTATCATGTCTATCATCCAATACAAGATGTTTGCATGCTGCTGCTCCCAATCTTAGTGTCATGGTGCGCATGGAAATCTTACGTTTTGTGGGAAGCCGGTGATGACGGACTTGCTGCTGGAATGGGTGATTTTTTGTACGTAATTTATTTTAGAACCACCCCCTCCCCCCGCGTATCATTACAACATCTGAAACATTGTGAACAGTTGATGATGACGAATCTTTATCACTAAGGGAATGAGACAACTTAACTGAGTGGTTAGATGTGGCAAGGAGCTCGTTGGTGTTGTTTCACCATCCACTGCTTTCAAATCGATCGTTACATTTTACCAAGCACCCTATTCACTAATCGTTGTCTGACTTAGTGTACCTTTACTGTTGTCATCAAAAATTTTAATTACTGAAGTATCCTCCTCAAGTGGAAAATAAAAAAGTTTCTTGTGGATTTTACTTACTATTAAGGGTTAATCATTTTTCGCAGAATACCAACAGACTGAGGAAAAAAGGAAGAAAATAATTCCTTCATCAAAATTGACCAAAACTAAGCAACCAAATTCTTACTTCACACCAAACAGAATGAATGAACTACAGCTCATCTGTATGTATATATATATATATATATATATATATATATATATAATATATATATATATATATATATATATATATCCAAATTTAACTGACTGTCGATGCTGAACAACTAAAGCGTTGAATCCTACACATATCTTATTACCACTTGGCAACTGCTATTAGTAACGCTTCTGAATACTTACAGATTTGGACTTCAGTTACGTAGAATTAGGAAGGAGTCATGAGGATCACTACTGTATCATTTAAAAAATGTTTGGTTTATTTTATATTTATGTAACAATTAAACCTATCAATCAGTGCAGATTGTCAAAGCAACTACACTATTTACTTTTTTTCTAAAATAAACTCTTAAAAATTTCGGAAAAACAATTTTTCTACTTACGCTTTTTTCATATTAACTACTTTTAAAGATAATTCTTAAATTGAAATTTCCAATTTAA
>NW_025779854.1:0-67867 GCF_021130785.1 Homalodisca vitripennis
ATGAGGAGATTGGAAACACCTTCTAGAGACAGTAACCTAACCAAGGAGAGTTTTTGTACGCCTTGTAAACTATATGCCTTTATCTTATGTGTTACTAGCTGTTACCCGCTCCTTCGCACGCAATTTTTAGAAACGAAGTCCTTATAAAAATTAATTATGATGTAATATGATGGGAGTCCTACAAACATTTTAAAACGTAAGTAGGCATACATCAGGTAGATAATTATTATTTAAGTTCACGGTAAGTAGTATCAGAGTTTAACTTAATTATTATATCATGTTTGGCACGTGTAGGAGCATTGTCTGGTTCTAATTAATGATATGCATAACGTCACAGCTGAATCTGCCTTGTAATCCCGATCAAGAAAACACAAAATCTCGGGAAACTTATTTTTTTGGGTCAAAAAGCGTATATTTCCAGTCCTTGTTGTATATTTCATGTCTAAGATATTTCCAGTACCAAATTAGAGTTTTCCTTGTTGTTCTGACGAAGAAAAAATATATATACTTACATAGGACCGAGATGTCTACTTCGGTTAAAAAGTCTCTACTTAAGACCGTTTAAGTTCACTTACCTACTATGTCACAGGTTATCTTGCCATATTGCTTCGATTAAAATACTATATACGTTCGATTATAATAATTCTCGGAAATCTATTTTGGTCAATAATTGTGTTGCTATAGTTGGGCTTGCTAGGACTGAAAAAGACTATTACGACCTAGGGGGAAAGTCCTACCTACGTATTATGTAATTACGGTTATAAGGGGGATATCCTTATTAAGGTTATACAACATTCCAAAATAATCGTTATTTCAGTTTTGCGTTACACTTGTTTTTTTGGACTGTAGCCCAAAGAAAAGAATGAAATCGATAAGGTATTATGTATTCGTTTATCTGTTTTTCCGTAAGCCATTGTTAAAATGTAATATCATAATGTCAAGGAAGCCCCACCAGTTTAAAGTAACTTTATGTGAACACATTCATAGCTTTGTTCATTAAGGTTAGTTTTATAACAGTATTTAATTGCATTAGATGAGTTTAATTAATTCGTCTAGAGTAAAATTTATATATTAATGTTTCATTTTATTATCTGCATTACACTACCGATCAAGAACTGTTTACTTATTAATTTATAAAATTCGAATGTAAACAGATGTTTAGAAAGTTTGTTTGAACCATAGCTGTCAACAGTTGTCAAAATACGTCTCGTTCTTATCATAACATTAGAATGTAAACAAACTAATTTTTTCAATTTGAATTCGACTTTATTTGGTGAAATGAATGTGTTATGGGTGTGTAAAAATCACTCTAAATGTTAATTTAGACCAAAAGCTATACCTGTTTCCAAATTTCCACACAATCCGTATAGCACTTTCAGCGTGATTCGAGGAAAAAACCTCCAAAACATCTAAATACGCAAACATTCAAACTTTCGCATTTAATAATATTATTAGGATTGAATAGGGAGTTTGGGATAAATAGGCGATTAAACTTATTGGAGTTCTATGAAACAGCCTATTCCCAGCTCGTAACAACAAATAAGAGAATCATTTTTTTTAAATTATAATATTTTTCTATTTATTTAATCAACTTGATACTATCCGAATTTAAATGAGATTATAAGTAAATCCTGTTTGAGGTACGTTATATCCTGACCTTGTACATAAGAGAGGCGAGGCACAGTGAACCAAACCGAAACTTGTGTGGTCATTAGTCAATGTTTGTATATGTGTGGTGTATATATAAAGATTAATTATAATTTAAACGAATTGTCGTAACTATATAAAATCAATAAATTATTATTAACAATTTGACCGACTATTAAACGATTTACTATTACTCTTTTTATCTTAAATACTCATAATCTTAATATATATATATATATATATATATATATATATATATATATATATATAAAAGAATATATATAATTACGGAAAACCGTACTTTTACCGTCTAAAAATGCAGGCTTCAATTGGTTTATCCATTTAAAGACCACTTAATTATCAATAAGCTACCTGTACCCATTACGTGACGTTAATTACATCCCCCTGTTGTTGTGTGCTTTTAATACGTTCAGTCAAAACAGAAAAGGAAATGGGCTCTCTTATGTCGAATTTTGATTAGTTTTGTTTATTTTCATAAAATTTGGATTTTTAGCTGATACCTAATAACCGTTCAGTTACCGTAAAAACTATGAACAGTAGTTTTTTCTCGTTTATTTAATATTTTATATGTTAATGCTTTTCACAGAAACCTAATTTTGTTTGTTAGAGAAAAAGTTAATTCGCATATAAGATTGGATTTTTATGTTGTATGTTGATTTTTCTCATATTTAAATTAACACAACCATTACTTTACTTTGAATTTAACCGTCCAAACAATGGTACTACGTTTTAATTTATGTCATAGTTTTCTTTTAGTGTCAAGCCAAATAATGTAGCATAGTCTCTAAGAATTACGTTTTTGTTATTATGAATCAACACGATTATTAATTACCGAATTTAGTGAATTTTTCAAACATTTACACGTTTAAAGTTATTATTTGGTTTCCACGTTTTAGGTATAGCAAAGTCACTTTCTTAGAATTCTTCTTAGGTGGAATATCTCTATCGGCTTCAACTACGTAATGTGCTTATATAATATAAATGTGTTATTGGCTTCTAGAATAATACCATGTTAAGCTATACACTAATACTATTACACTATGGAAAAAGAATTAAAATAATGTAATGCTTTGAAAATGTATGTGTAAATATTACTACGTGAAAAAGCTATCACAAATTTGATACACCTCATTTGCAATATTTTTTGATGTCAAATTTGTTTGAAATTCACTGTAAGTAAATGTATAGGTGATTAATTTTTAATTCACTATTACTCTATCGATGTTGTTTAGAATTAATTTTATACAAACCAACACTACATTTAAATATTTTACGGCGTTTTCAATTCCGGCCTATCCCACTATGTAAAGCAAAGGTTAATCTGCTAGAAGGCAGTAAGGTTGCCAACAACCAAAGTTAACGTTCCCTACATACACTAATACTCCATTAGGTTGGATTCTAGCCATCAACCTGACAATACTGTACGTTAGGCGCGCCTAATTGTTTGAAATATTGCTTTAAAAACTGGTCGAGAAAAAACATGGAAAATAAATTAAATATCCAGAGAATGCTTGGCATATTGCGTCACGTACGCCCATATACTGCAATGTCATGCCCCCGGCTGTAAGCCATGATACCCAGCCAACTCTCTTCTCACAGAGTTTATCTCATGTAACCATTTTTTGAAATATTTAAAATATCATTGCTGACAATACTATAAAACATTTCTAATTTACATTTTAAATTTGTTTATATTTTGTTTACATTTCTCGATGGGAATGTAATTAAAATGTCGTTAAAATATTCCAAGTATCACTATACGGTACGTAATTATACTTTCTTAGTTCCAATTAGTTTCCGAAACCAAAATTTATTATCATAATACACCAGTACATACTCGCGTCTTCGCACGCGATTTCCTGCTGACCAGCAAATATCATCAAATAAATCATAGGCATATCCTTTTAAAGACCTTTCTTGAAACCAGAAGCTGTAAGATAATCAAAGCTGGAGAACTGTTGTAATATGAATAGATATACGGATATGTACGAAAACTAAAGGAATTGAACCACTTTACCAGCAATCAATTCATCTGGCTGCTTTTATATATTATCTACAGCATCATTCATAAAAATGTTATACCCTTATGATCTTATTATTCTCGCTGTTACAAGCTTTAACCTACTCCCCTTAGTTAATTATTTCTTACTTGTTTACCAAATATGTATTTGCATTTAAGTGTATAGCTTTGCATCCATATCTTTTTAGTAGTCCTGATCACATTCTATTTCAGAAATTCCGGACTATTCCTGAAACATAGAAAAGAAATTATTCTTGCGTTATATATATATATATATATATTATATATATATATATATATGCTGCTTCTCTCTATATATTATAACTTTTATTATTATTGTATGAGGAACTTTCAAGTTCCTCTGAAGAAAGGTTGTTTAAAACACATTTAACATATTTTTGATTTTTGAATATTTAACACATTTTCACAATGTTTGCTTTTCAAGGTAGCGTTAGGGTTAAAAAGAGGATGAGGTGAGTTTGGAAGAGATAAAAATGAAGTATCGTATGCAATGAATGCGATGTTTATTTTTTTATAGCTTAAAACGAGAACCATGTATACTACATTTTAATAGAGTAGAAACCAGATTCCTGTTTCCCACACGTTTTTCTCCGTAACGTGATACAACTGACGATGTAACACGCCTTTGTAGAAAGTTCTTGTCAGTATGCGGCTACAATGCAAATATCCTCGGTAGATTATATTTCACAAATCAAATCTTTATTGAAAGTTGTGGGTTTGTATCAGTCCACTCCACAAACTACTTGAATGCTGAATTTATTGTGTTCTTCTTGTAAAAAATATGAGGAACAAAATACTCCAAATTTCTTAAAAACTCCAAAACAATTCTTTGCATAAAATACACACATATCGACTTAATCAGTTAACTATGATTTAATTGCCACAGATTTTCAGTAGTTAATGCACATAAATGTTAACAGGGTTTGTCCATATAGAGTTTCGACAAGCGACATATTCGAAAGACTCATTGCCATCTTTAAAACGCGCGAAAGCGACTTATACATCTATGGAGGACAAAAAACACTAATAAGCGTTTTAATTAATTTTATTTATATATGGTGCATTAAAAACTTAACTGAAATGTCTTTGTTCCTTTTTTAGATCTCAGACCGCACTCAGTAATTTTTTTAAAAATATTATTTTTCGATAACAATATAAAGTGATTAGTTGGTCAAATATATATATATATATATATATATATATATATATATATATATATATATATATATTTCGAGAAAATAAGTCAAAAAGTTTATATATTTATGGCCATTGTAATTTACTATGTTCCGAGTATGTTTTATTCCTTTTTTTCTTTTTCCTTATTTGGACACTACGCGTTAGTTTATTTACAAACTTAGAAATATTGTTTATGTTTTAGAATATTTAGAGCTGGATTTTGTAAATAAGTTAAAAATCACAGTCTATCGAACTATCATCTAGCACAGTACTTGCCGACTGCTTCAAAGGGAGCCTTCGTTTTCAAATTCTGACCATCTTATCTATTAGGGCGTGTTGTAAGTTATTATGACTGCTTAGCTACTCGCTGAAATCTAAATCGGTGTTATGATATTTCTCATTTCTTAGGTAATATTCTCACTATAAATGTAAATAAATTTCAAATTATAGACGTTGTTTGCACAGAACAATTGATTACATTAAGCATAATCTTTCAATTCACATTTCACAAATTTAGAGACCACTATATGATTCTTTGCTAATTTAAAGCCAAGTTGGTCATAGCCCAGATTGATTTTCGAAAGAATAATAGGCCTATATTTATCCCAGGAACCGTAAAGATTTTGATGTAAAATTTAACTTTAATTCTTTGAATAGTTTACGCAATTAAAAGGAAGCTTCGCATTTATAATATTATTAGAATAATTTAATAGACCATACAACAAATTACCGCGTCCTGCAAATATGGCTTTCGTATATAAGTGAAATGTAAATATTGTTATTGAAATGTGATTGCACTTATAAATGCCCATTACTGCAGAATATATGAATTGCAGCTCCAGTATGCATATGCAAACATTTTTATCATATCGTGTATTTTCTTATTGCACATTAAATCGTTTACCTTTTACTTTATGGTTTTGTTCGTGTCTGCTTAAATTAATATGATGCTTGGAATTAAATAATGGTTATTGAAAGACATTTGGAACTTTTTCAATTTTAAACCTCCGATATGGGACTTATTCTCATATCTCAGTAGCTAACGAAATAACTACTATGGTCTTTTGAGGGAAAATTTATTTTAATTGGAAAAGTCACTGTGTATAAGTCTTTCAATACAAAGTCACTTGATCTTTATCTTGTATCTTGTGTGAAGGCACTTTAATTTACTCAGTGTATATTACTTCTTAAAACCATCCACTATATATAACACATTTAAAATTTTTCTAAGACACTAAATTCTTAGCCAGGCTTATTATTAGTTTCCTTAAATGTTTATTGTTTTTTTCATAAATATATACCTTATATTTTACAAAGCTTAAAGTAATACATAATTTTATATAATGATTTTTACCGTTTTAGGATAATAGAACTTATATTTATTCATTGCATATATTTATTTATTCCAGTTACTCTGACTTTTAAATATGATAAACTACTCGGTTTTCGAGGTAATTTTAAATAAAATTTAGGGTTGATAATCCGGAATTTTATGAAGTTAATACAATCAAATCTATATTGAGAACGAAATTGTAACATGGAACAAAATTAAATAATAAAAATGTCACATTATAGGATTGAGTAAGTTTAAATAGGTGTTATTGGGCTATGGCTAGATATCTATCAATTTATTTTAATTTGCGTTAAATTTTCTCTTGATAAAACACGTTTTTTCGAAAACTAATTTTAGAGCAAATTGTCAATTAGAAATTGGTTTTATTATATTTTGTTAAGGAGATTTATTTTATACAATCGTACAATAATGTCTATAGGAGCATACGAATCTAAAGCAATCTAGGAAACAAAGAAGAATTACTATCGTTGTCTTATAACTGAACATTATATTAAGGAGCTTTTTTTATATATTTAGTAAGTTAGATTTTGGTGTTACTAGATATAGAAAATTAAGCAGATTTTACTATCTTTACAAATAATCAACGTGAACTGCCCTCTGTTTGTTTACCGAACAGAATGACAAGTTTATATTTGGTTAAGAAATGTGTATTTGTCAGTATCCGATCGACTGATGTCATTAGTTCTCGGACTGACAGTTGTCGATTTGTTTTCTCAGTGGATACGCTGTCTATTTTGACAACAGCAATACATCTAGATAAACGTTAGTGGCAGTATTTAACAATTTCCATAATTTATTTTCTTATACGTAATTGGGTTTAAACTCGGCAATTTAACAAAAAACAAAAATTTTAAATAATAATGAGTTCTTTAAAGAAAAATTATTGAGACCTAATACATTTAGCAGGTAAAAAATTTGTTACATAGGAAATGTATACAAATGATAGTAAACTTTAAAAAAGATTCCAACACCCTCTGAAAATCCTTAATTGCTTTGAAACTTGGAAAAATATTATATTATATTATTATTAGCTATATATATATATATATATATATATATATATATATATAATATTTACATATATATATAATATTTGTAACAGTTTCAAAGCAATTAAGGTTTTTAAGAGGGTGTTGGAATCTTTTTTTAAGTTTACTATCATTTGTATACATTTCCTGTGTAAAACATTGTTTACCTGCTAAAGGTATTAGTTCTAAATAATACGTATATATATATATATATATATATATATATATATATATATATATATATATATATATAAAACAAAGTTTTTTTTTTCAAATGAGCGTACGCATGTTTCTGAGCTGACTTCAAGGAACCGTCTATTTCTTCAACTTCTTCTATGGACAAATTTATGATCTACAATACATTTTTTGATATGAGATGATTTTAAAGTAATAATAAAGATATCTCTGATAGACTCATCACTGTAGGTTTTAACATGGACAATTACAAATAACATTCTTTACTAAGAGTGTAAAGCTATTTGTGATCTCCAATCCCATGCGTTTCATCTACTCGATAGGTAAAAAGTTTATGTATTGATATCCTTCGTGTTTTTTAAGATTAGCAAGCAAAGTGTCTAAAAAAAAGTACACTTCTTAGGTTTGATTATTTTTAAAAATATATATTTGTAGCATTGTGTTAATCTTGACACTAACCTAAAACTTCATAGTATTTCATGAAACTCCAAGTTGCTTATGTTCTTTAACTTTGGAATTTTCATAAAGGTATTAAATGTTTAAACCAATGTTTCCATTGTTTATAAGTATGAGTTATTTCAGGTCTGCAGGAAAAATTCTTACGTTTTAGCAGTTTTCCATAACAGAGTATCTAAGTGAGTATATAAAACACTTTCTGTACATTGTAATAAAACTAAGAAAACCTTTTAAAACGAAGACTCTAATCAACAAAATTCAACTAAATAACTTTAAGATAAAATCTTAATGTGTAAGTATTTACTAAATTCTTTTTATACATATGATATACTATCGCTTTTACAAAGTGTACATTATATAACAAAACACAGTCTATTGATAAATCTCTTTCAGGGACTCATAAAACGTTTCTACAGTTACTATATCGCCATTTATATTTTTTAATAACACTTAATATAAGTCAATATAACTGAATTATCTTATAATAAACAAAACACCTAAATATAGATTTAAATGTATTCTTGTGTAACTGGTGTAATCCTGCACACAACCTAGGAAATTATAGATTCATATTTTCTCTAATATACAGAGTATCCAACAAAATCTAGTTATGTCCATAACTACATGACAAACATCTGGCCTATTCTGAAATTTCTAACCTCGACCTTGAAGTAATTTTATATTTAGCTATGTTTTTATTTTTAATGAAAGTTAATGAAAAATATTTCTACTATGAGTAGGAAAAATCAACCATTGATAATAAATTTAATATTCTTAAAGAATATTAAAGTTATTGATAAACCTCAACTGTGACAAATCACTTAGCAACACACCACTTGCAGTGTTCTCTATAAGCTGAAATTGCACTCTCGGTTATTAACTTTGTGGCTGATGCTTGTAGAGTGTTCTAGCTACCACTTAGTTACCGAAAAACTGAATAACGCAGCATGTACATGTAATATAGCTAATTACAAGTAACCATTGGATGTAATAAATAAATGTACACTTTATCTCTGTTTTATATACGTAACTAATATTGACGCATCATTCACTAATTAAAATTTAACGTACAAGGCAATAACTTCTCATATGATTTTAATAAGATTGTATTTGGGAAATTGTGTTAAAGGCATAAAATAAAAAATTTTAATTGTAATTACTTATATGACACGTTACTGCATCTTATGCTTTTTAAATACTGTATTAACTACAAAATTTTTGAAGTTCATGCAAATATTATGATCTATGATAAAGAAGAAATAGTACAGGTTGTTTTTATACTAATATAAAATAAAATTAATCCGAACACAAGGACTTTTTTATTTTTCGTGTTCTAAAACTGTTATACACCCAACAACCAGAGTTGTATACTTCACTTTGTATGCGGGTTGAGGGTTTATATATGTGGCTGGATTTAATTTCTATTCCAAGTTGGTGCCGCATTATCATAAAAAAGAGAGTGGTAAGTCTTATATAATACTTGGCCAAGTCTTCGTCTGTCTATGTTGGTATGACTAGACAGGAAGGGAGGGACGTTCTTTAAAAAAGAGATGGGAAGAAAGTGAAAAACATAAAACATAATCCCTCCAGTCATAGAAGTGAAAATTTCTTTATTTTCAATTAAACATAGGACATCATGTTATTTAAATAATACAACGATAATGTATCTTTAAAGTGCTAACATTGTATGTTGTTTTTAAAAACAGATATAATAAGAGGTATTGCTTATGTACGTTGTTATAAAAATTCACTTAGATCTTTCGGAAAAGTGATAAAAACTGTTGTAATGCAGGTACTGCGCATTCTACTCAAGGCCATTCCCTGTATTATAGTGACCTTGGAGTACACTGTACATAATTGAAGTTAAACTTAAACACAGTTCTTTGTAAACTTTAAATGCTTATAATTAAAACCTGTAATTATTTTATCGGTATTTTTATGTTGTAGTTATCTAAATAAGAATAGATTATCTTACTTAAACTAATTTTATTTCTTTTAATACTTTAAACGGACGTTTAAAAAGCTGTTTCAGTGAATGATTACGCTATTCCATCATCCGGCTTTATTTGTATGGTTAACAGGTATAAACATTTAGTCAAAGAACTCTTTAACTAATTACTTGGAAGTATACTCGTATTTGTTGTGTCACACATTTTCGTTCCTTAAAAACTGGCACTTACTCTCACTTGCAATTAGATATTGTGTTTTCTCATGTGCTCCTGCAGTAAACTAGGAATAACATTTATCCAAGACGTATTGTATAATGCATATAGAGTAATGTTACTAGTAAAAAGTTTAACTACTGTATATGTAACATTGTAATTATAGTTTCAGTGAAAGATTTGTTTGCATGATATTTATCTAATAGATTTTGCTAGTTCATTACAGATAAAATTTTCTTGCTCTAGCCTAGTAAAATGATAACTGAAAAGGATTATTTTAAAATCTCAAGTTAGATGTTCTCTTAATTTAAAGCAACAGCTTATCACTTTACTTGTAAACGCTAAAACCGTGGAGTAACATTCCATACTCCGAGAAAAAATCTTTTAGGTTTCACGAGAATTTAAAGAAAAACGGGAATACTTTCATTAGATTAATCTATGAGATTTCTAAAGTAGTGAAGTGCTAAGGGTTTATTCTAAAACCAAATAAATTGTATGTAAACATTTTGTTAAATTTTATTATATAGCTACAAAATATTGAACACGAAACCTAATTAAAAAATTGTGTAGTAGGTTAACCCCAATCCCACAGAAATGCATACACAATAATTACCTTAGGTGTTGCCTATATATAATTACAGTTTAAAGTAAAAATTTATAATCTATAGATCAATTTGCTTCGATATATCGTGCAAACATATAAACAGAGATATAAATAATTTTGCAGCGTTCCATTTATATGATATGCTACGTTCTGCCAATAAAAAACTGTAATAATAAACAAAAACACATGTTATTGCCAATCAATGAACTAATTCTTCTGTTATATTTATTTACTCAAATATTGTTGTTTTATAAATTAATGGACGTATGTTTTCAGTGTCAAATAGAAAGTCCATATAATATAATGTACGTCTCAAGAACACTCTTATTGATTACATATTTCTAGCAATACATTTACATTCCCGTGTGGATGGAATAATTAGCGAATCAACAATACTCTAGTAAATTATGTAAACAAATATTGTTTAAAATAATTTAAAACTTAATCTAAATATTGTATTAAACACGTTAGGAGTTTAAAATACTTAAAAAATCTCAGATTATCATTTTTTTTATAAAACTATACATACTTGTATAAAATAAAAACAAATACAAGAAATAACTTACAGTCCTTTATACTACAAGTAAATAATACTTTAAGTCTATTTTAAAACGTTTTAAATGATTATATCCTTTCTTTGTGCCATCAGTAATGGTCAAAATCAGTAAAAAATTAATAGGTTTCACTGTATAACAACATAATGTTTTTTTCTATAATAAAAGACTAAACATTTAAAATAATTACATTTTAAACTTAATAAAAATTAAATTTATAAAGAATTGAAAAATACAAATCACTAAAACGTGATAGAAGTTATTGATAAACCTCAACTGTAATACTGCCAGCAGCCATGTGTTACGTTGTGTATTGGCTGACGTTGTACTCCCGGTTATTGCTTTCTCTGTTCTACTTGTACATCACCTTGGCAGCCATTTTGGTACTAAGTGCAGCACAGTCTCATGTTAAATATAAAACTATAACTTGGAGTTTTACAATAATTTTAAATAAACTATACTAATATATTTACCCAAAACACTAGACAATTCAATATGTTTTACGTATCAAACCTTTGTTTCAATTCATTCCCATTTAAACAATTTAGTGTTTTTATTAAATATTTAATAATTATTTGATATTAATGTAATGAAAATAACTAAAACCCTTTAAATTAAAACTTTTTATTACATACACGTGTTTCGGTTTTTAACCATCTTCAGTGTACATTAACCTCTAAATAAATAAATAAATAATAAACAATTAGATATACACATGTGGACCTTTTAAACATATGTTAAATTTAAATGACACAGTTGTAATTTTCTTATTAGTAATCTGTATTTAATATTTTAATTTTTTCAAAAATTGGATTTGTCTTATTTTTCAGATTACTATTTAAAATGTTATGAGGATCTTTATTATAATTTAGATAAATGTGTAATTCTTCTTTTGTGTTTAATTTTTCTCCTTTCCTTTCGATATCTAAAATTTCCATGTTCTTTTCAATATTTGTGTAGTTATGGTCAGTCTCCAATAGATTTGATATTTATTTGATATTATATGTGACATTATTAAAATTTCGCGTAAAGATAAATGTATTTTAAATGCATACCTCAGTTTTTGTGATTCTTTTTTTAATGTATTAATATATTAATACTAATATTTTAATAGCTATAATACTAAGATGTAAATAGCTTTCCTGTAATATTGCCTGCACGTCATTCTGTCTGGAGGAAAGTAAAAAAGAAATAAGATGTACACTTGAATGTTTTCATGAAGCTTGAGATGTAGACTCTCAGTGAAGCTTGTTAACTGACTTAACTTATTTGCAAAGTAGAAACACCAGATGTGGCTTAATAGACCTCCCTGAAGTCCAATGTCAAACGTCAAGTCTATTGCTAATGATGAGGCCAAATTTGTTAATACATCAAATGTTTCAATTTTACAAGATTGCACTCGGGTTGCTTAAAAATTTATTTACCTCATAGCCACATTTACATTTTTCAAGAATACTAAATTGTAAAAGAAGACATAATTCTTCTAAAGTTAATAAAACAAGTAGAGACGTAAAATTCATGAACAACTTAGTTAAATTAAGGAAGTGTATAATTTGTTTTCAAATTAAAAATCTTGTAAAAAAATTAATAAACTGTGAGTTTACCTATATTAAACTATTGATGGTAAAAACCACTGCTAAGGATTAATGGTTTAGAGTTAATTTTATTAGGTTGTTGTGGATTGGAGTCTATAACATCATAATTTAAAACTGCCCAAGTCTTCATTATAATAAAGAAATCAAATACTGGCTATTGAACAGACCATTATATTAGTATCTTTCCGTATATAAATTCATAACAATAGGACATTCAAGATTGTAGAGTATAGACGAGCAAACTGTTTGTTTTTTAGTGTAGTTACAATTATAAAGCGTATCAAAAAATCTGTTCTTTATAAAAGTAATGTCCTTTACATGAATAAATTCTTTACACTCTAAGAAAGTCTTTTTGTAACGGTTTGTTGAGTACTGCAGTGAGCATAACATATTCTGTTGAGGAAGAACTTGAAAGCGCAAAGCATGAAATAATTTTATTACGCTGGTATTGCGTTCTGTTTTCTGAGTAGTTGTTATATCCGAAGTTGTTGCACTATGCAACGTGAAACTATATTCATACCATGGGTTTTAAGAACATGACTAATTAAACACTCTGAAAATTATATAAACTTGATATCTGAAATTTGCAAAATTTATAGAAACATATTTTTATTAGCATTTGCTCAATTACATGAGCCGTGTTAATCCGTGTTTCTGATAGCGGATTGCGAGACACTAAAGCTATTTAATACCAAAGTGACACACAAACTTTAAAAATGTAAACAAACAATTCTAAATTCTATTTTAATCTTATATTAAAAAATATTACATGGTGATTTTACATTTGCTATAAAGTAATTTATAATGAACAGATAAAAAATGCAATACACTTTATTACACTATGAATATACACTCAATATATACGAGTATGTTTGAATTTCAGAAAACTGTAATTTGTTACGATGTTGAGAAAATTGCACTGACTTGTGAGCAATAACCCGTTACAGATTTAAAATAAATCATGTTGTAAATATCGGAAATAGAGTTCAATAATATGTTTTTCGATACTCGTTGATTTCCGGTTCAACCATTCAGATTGGTAGCTAAAACCAAGATAGTGTAACTAAACTCTCATATCTGTTTTTGTTCAAAGCAAATAGAGGAAACTTATATTAGCTATCACTTTTTGTATGCTACAGTGTCTCAGTTGCATATTCTAATATTCTTCAAAATTTTATTATATAATTATAAGAAGCTATATTTGGTGAATGTGAATTATAATTAAATATAGATGTGCCCTACGAAATATAAAAATACACATTGCTAAAACACAAATTTAATGTTATTTTAAATTGTTGTATTGCGAAGAATACTGCATTGATATTAGATAATTAAAGCGTTCTCTTAAACGCTAACAATTTTAACGATATGTTTCCTCCATACCGGCCTAAAATAGTCATGGATATCGAAGAAGCTTTTCAATCCAGTATTACGTAATTTAGTTTCAGATTTACTACTTCAAGGCCCAAAACACCGCCTTTACGATTTAAATAAAAATAAATCAGTATATTATAAAATCTTTCATTAACTATGACCTATCGAAAAGCTATCCATACAATATATAAATCACCCTTTAAGATTTAAATAAAATTGATAACCTAGATGAAGTGTACCTTTGCTTTCCATCTTCCCGATATCCTAAAATTGAAATTGTATATACATGTTCCCTATGCTAATAACAGATAATTACTATTTTTATGAACAACAACAAATCAGAGGGGTGAAGAGGGGTTAAAACAAAAAATCATTGTTTTTCAACTTTCCGCTGTAGATTCACCCTCACTGCCCCGTCAACAAAAAGGAAAAACATATTAATATATAAAATTAAACCATAATGCCTGAAATGGGTACGCAATTCCTAGAAGAACAGTATTCTGATTTTAAATTTCGCGCTAAACTAAAAACGTGAGTTTTTACACAAATGTGGATTAGTCTACTTGGTGAACGCTAGTCATTATTAGATATAGTCCAAGCAAACATTTCTAACCAACGTACGTATTTAAAATTTTCATCGGTACACCAAGGCAGTTTCTATAATGCGTCTTAAATACCTTAAACCGGAATTATAATAGAGCAGGAAGTAATTGCTTTTTGCCAAGGTTATGTTTCAGATCTATATATGTATATATCTCTTTTCTAACAATTCAAAAGTTATGGTACAGCGAAAACTTATGCAGGAAGTAGATTACAATATCTGAAATAAGAATAGTCTACCCAAAGTGTGCATATTCTCTTGTTCGGAACAACGGGGCAATTGTTATTACGAAGATAGATTGTTATTACACAACATCAAAGTTCAATTTTAAGAATGTAATTACGAGTGTTTAGTCTTTAAAAGATTTGTCTGACCTACGTGTGTATACTTTTCTTAGAAGTGGCAACAGTAAAGTCTATAGTTCTTCACCGGAAATTACTTAGAGTGGAAGTAGATTTAACTTTAAGAAGTAGATGCTTTTTGTATAAGAGTATTTCTTTATTTTTAGTATCGTGTTATCAAGGAGTTCTCTACTGTGGCGTGTGAAATATAATTTATTAAAAGTAGAAATGCATCCTCAAGCACTTATTCTCATATAAGAGCAATTATAAATAACTTTAAATCACAAGAAAATTTACATCATAATATTATATACATCGTTCTAGGTTTTCAATAAGATTACTATGGAATACGATTGTTACTTTACGTTGGCTTAAAATAGATCAAGTTTCCCTGAAATTTTTACGAAAATTCATTTAAATTCTATATAATATGGGAAAGAAGGTTATAAATGTATTACTAACTATACAAACAGTTTCATTCTCCAAAGTTAAGACTCCTAAACGCTTCTCTTTTAATTTAAGCATAATTGTTTGGATAAGTATATATTTATACTGAAAAATAATTTAATGAATAAAGTGCCTGATATATATATATATATTTATATATATATATATTTATTTATATATATATATATACAACATTGACCTCCCTCTCGCGACCATAAAAATAAATGGTGGCGTCTATTCATCGTAGCTTCACTGGACTGTTTGATCATAGGTCTTCGCACTGTTTCAATCATTTTCTCACTCCTTTCCTACCACCTCCTCCTATTAACAAAATTACAGGTATTCAAGATCATCTTATTCATCTAAAGAACTTGCTCCAGCGCCATGGACGATGGTTCATACTTACCAAATTACGCTATATGAACAATGGGTACGCATTATTGTCTTTCATTTATGTTTGTCACTAATTTAAACATCTGTGCTATAACCATCAGTTTATAACAGGGTTTTTCGTATTTAAATCAGTTATTCATAGTTTACTGGGACTGGCATTATTTCCTAATAACGGAATAATAAGCACTGTACGGTTTGCTCAACCCGCAATTTGTAACTTTTATTTCAATTGAAAGCGGTGTCAAACTTTTTGACCTATTAGCTCACAAATACTCAACACTAAGTAAACCTCATGAACCACTTGATTTTTTTTTACTTATGATTCAAAGCCATATTCCATCATATTACATCATAACTGATTTCACTACGAATTTACTTAACTTATTACTCCTCAACTCCGGACTAAAACAGTTTAAGTAATACCAAAATTGTTCAATATATCCATAAAAAATGTTAAAACCTTGCAAAGAATTTTGTATCTCATTTGGTAGCTATAGAACATAAAAAGGACATGACTTTGTCGTACCGGTTATTGAATATGGAATTGTGTGCAAAACCACTGGTAAATGCTAGTCGTTGCTTAAAACAGCGTATTCAAACATCGTAATATAACCATGAACTACCCATTATAATAAATTATATTCTATTTAGTACTGTACTAGTTGAAAACAAATAATAATGTATTATTTTAAAGCTAATTGAAGATTGATACATAATATGTTATATCTTGCAAAGGGACACCATAAAGGGAAGCCGCGGTGAACCAAGCATAAATATAGGACACCTGTGCGGCCATTAGTCTCTGTTATGTAGTCTGTGGGGTACATACATTAATAATTTTCATGACTACTATACTAATAGATTGGTTTTAACTATACCAAACATAGAAGTTATTGTGCTCAAATGACTAATTAATAATTCAATCTATTAGTAAGCCAATGGGAGAGATTTAATCATTTCATTTATCTATTACGATTCTGCATTGTATTAATGACTAGTTTAAGGCTGACAACAAGATAAAAGCAAATAAAAGCAATTTGCTTGTCAAATGTTTTGATTCATCGTTTTACTGGCAATTTACAAATCTCGTGCCTCAATTTATTGTACTTGAGTAAAGTAGTTAGAGAACATAAATACGACATTATAAACGTGTGAAGGTGTACCTGCAATGCTTCAGTATCCTTATTAGGTGTTAAAGGCAGACTTAAGTTTATAAAAGATAGCAATATTTATGAAACTTTTTGAAAACGTGCAAGCCCGAATATTTTATGAAATAACAATATATGGTTGAATACATAAAAAAGAATCTCATTCAAGGGCAGAATATAGGTGGCACACGTTCATGAAAAATATGATACAATGTCTGACTTTCTCCATCGTTCGTAAGAATTTAATGTGCTTATTCAGTGCATTTACATTGTTGCATACTATCTCTTTAGGTTCATTTGTGTGATTTTTGAACGTACACCTTCATTAGTTGCTATATATGACGTTTGTGAGCTCATTGATACAGATTTACGTGCATTTTTAGTTTTCATGGTTTCTTAAACTATAACTTAAGGAAGTTTTATACACTACTAAGAGGATGGAATCCAGTAACAGAATTTTATTTATGTAACATATGACAATGAAAATGTCCTCAATCCTATTTTCTTTCACTTATCAAATTATATTAAAGTTGAAAAATAATATAATGGTCAAAAATTTTGTTAAAGGTATACCTCATGAAACTCATGTGTAGTGATTCTTATATTAATTACAGTTTTCGAATACTATAAGTAAGAATTCATTAAATAATTCTTGCAAACATTACATAATAATATAGAGCCAAGGGGCCTATTTGTACTTTATCAGCACACAATCTTTTTTTCTTGAAATTAATAAACCAATTCGACTGAATAATCGAATTGTGTATCAGCCATAACTTTATAGAGATCAAAATGAAGGGGTATCAGAAGGAATAAAATATGAGACGATAATGTTTTAACCATTCATACTGTATATAGCCTGATTCACTAACAGTTATTAAACTCAATAACATTGGTTATATAATATCCAGACCACTAGTTAAATAGTCTAAAAGGCACGTCATTAAGGATTTGTATATAATTAGCTAAGACTGATTTTTCATTTATTCACACGCCGGTTGTTTCCTTGTAAGTGTGACAAGCTAAAACAAATATAATCAAACGTGATAAATAAACTACTGTTTCATTTTTGAAAGTTTTATTTTACCCCTAAAAAAGTAAGGACAAAGATCGATTCTTTTTACGTATTTGGAATGTAATGTAAATCCAAATAGAATGCCAATATTATACAAATTTGCTATCTACATATTGGTACCTACACTATTATGAGCCATGCATATTATTTACTATGTCTTTAAAGAGCGTTGTTTAGATTTATTATGTGAAAAATAATAAAAACAACGCTTATTACTTACGAACTATTAACTTAATATAATTTAATTATATTAAGTTAACTTATATAATAATTATATATTATATCATATAATTTATATAGCAAATGTAATTTAACTGAAGTAGTTTAAAGTTGCTTCTTTTTGAAAAGCCTACAAACTCTTAAGTTTTTACTGAATCTTCAATTTCACCCACTATATAAAACGAGTTAATCTTCTGTAAAACAGTAAGGTTTGCCAACAACCGAAGGTAATGTTCCCTACATACGCTAATACTCCATTAGGTTGGATCCTAGCCATCAACCTGACAATACTCTACCGTATAAGTCGTCGCTAATTGTTTGTATACTGTTTGAACCCCTTATAATTATTTAAAGAAATGGAGAATGATAAATTGTTGAATTTTTTTTCCCTTGATAAGATATCACTTTCAGGGACTGAATGCCTTTGACAATTTTTTAAAGAGAGCTTTTGCTACTATTCGCAGTTGTTTCTTACATTAATACAAATTAATGATTGAGTTTATTGCTACACGGATTCATGACACTTCTAAACCTTTACGAAAACTAAACCGCTAAGAAACCTGAGCTGTTTAGAAACTAAATTTTAAACTTTTAACGTGTTTTGTGAGTTGTTTACTTATTAGTTGAAAATAATACGTTGCCAATTACGTTGTTTGAACCAAAAGTTGTTTACATTCTGTATTTTATATACAAACGTTCAGAATATTTTCCTACAGAATAGTAGTATAAACATATGAATTTTTACATATAATTAGTAAATTAAGTGCTTAAGGGAAACCGTGAGCATTATATATACCAAAAAATAAAAAGCTCATGATTAAAAATGTTTTTGTATGAAAAGTATAAAATATAATTACAATATACAAATATATTTAGTAACTGATACAGTGGTTATGATAAACTTTTTGCACTTAAAGTAAATTTTTGGTATAGTTAATTACGACAAGACTGCAATTGCACATATCTTTAATATGCAAATCAAATTTTAAAAATAAAGTTTTTTTGTGTATCTTGTAACCTTTTCTTAGTCTTATGTTAGACATTTTAAAGCATAAAGTTCTGATAGAAGGACACAGTTGTTTTCAAGTCAGAACTGTCTGCAATGGAAGCTGTCATAATTTTTATTTATTGAGTAGTGGAGGAAAATAAGAATCAAGATAAAACACACGATGTTATTTTTGACAATTGGAATGCTTTTGAATACGTAAATCACTGAATTCTTTTTTAGAATCTGGAATCTTGTGATGTACACTGCACATATTGTACCTAGTTGAAAGAAAACAGTCATTCCAAAAATAAAATCGGGCTTAGGAATAAAACTTGAAGTTTGGTATTCCTCAGGGACAAACACTAATTCCCTTGATTTATGTGAACAAGCCTGGTTCGTCTACAACTACAGAAATCTCGTGCAATACACCGACGAGATGTCTCTCTTTTGTAAGTCCCCATCAATTGATTTTACAAATAATCTGGCGTTCATTGGACCCAAGAACGTTAAGAAACCCAAATCATTCTTCAAAAATAAACAAATCGAAAATCAAGATTGAATTTCTTCTAGTGTGGTCCTTCGGTAATGATACTATACTCACTGTGAGGTTACATGGGTGACTTAGAATGACTACGTGTACAGTGTTTGTGCAAATGTTTCGACGGGTATATTTCTTGAAAAATATCTCCAAATTATCCACAACAAAAGTACTGATATCTACTTATTTTGTGTTTATTTATAACCACCTGTCATACGGCTCTTCTGACACTGCATTTGCAATGGTTTTTTTAGACAGCATAAAATAGCTGAACGATTGATTAAAATTGGAAATGCAGACAATCATAAAAGTTAGCTTTCAGAGAGCTAGTGATTTTGCTTTAACGATTCCTTTATATATTCGTAAGTACTTAATGATATATGAAAAAGTTATTTTCATACTAGGGAAAACATACACATCTATGATACTAGAAGTAGGGATAACTTAAGATGTATGGGCAACGTAGGCCGGTATCTGTTTACAACACGCTTGGTCTCTCAGACCAAGCGTGTAAAAGCGTCTAGAGCTCAGACCGGTGTTGTTTTAAGTGTTGTCAGTGAAGTGAGCATATTCACCGAAGACGTCCAAGTCTCCCTCACTGATGGAATTACTTGCTATCAACTAGGAGACGGGTAACATGACTTGTTCAATCTATTAGGTATAGGTTAAAAATAGTAGTGCATAAATATTTAGATATGAATTTATAATTAGGGGAGTGAGTGCAACCTTTATTTTGATGAGTGACACATTTTATACAATAATTATATATTATTTCACATCAATAAATATATTCAACTTTGAATGTTATTAGTAGTATACTTTGGCCGTTCCTGGGACAACGCACCCGAGACCGGTTCTGGGACAAACCGTGTGAGACCGAATCTGGGACAGAATTTTTAGAGAGCGACTAAGAGTGTGAGTACGGGTAGTCAGAACCGCGCCGCGCGAATCACCACGCATGTCATCGCTGTCCCGCCACCGCGCAGACACCACGCGTTGTTACTGTAAGTATGCAAGCAATCGGCACGCGCCTCGTGAGCACCGCGCCGCGCGACTGCTGAACCGTCACCGCCAAGCAATTGGCACGCGCCTCGTCATCACCGCGCCGCGCGACTGCTGAACCGTCACCACCACCGCGCCGTGTGAGACACCGCGTGTTGTTTCTATAAGTATACAAACAATCTGTACGCGCCTCGTCACTGTCCAGTCACCGCCGCGCGCCGCGCGAAACACCGCACCTTATAAATTACTAGTTTGGTATAATGTAAGTGTATTGTGGATAGAATGAAGCAGAAAAGTCGGAAAGAAATCCTGCTTCGAGCATTAGAGGTTCATAAACCTGTGGTTAAGCGATTCCCTAAGAGAAAAATTGTAACTTTGGGTATTGATGATTTGTGGGCTGCAGACCTTGTTGTAATGATTAGGTTTTCAAAGGAAAATGATGGATTCAGATACATACTTAATGTAATTGATACGTTTTCAAAATATGCGTGGTCAGAACCATTAAAAACTAAAAGCTCACAAGAGGTTACTAAATCGTTTGGTAAAATATTAAGAAGAGCGAAATTGGTTGGTCACAAACCCCCGAACCTTCTTCACACGGATAAAGGACGAGAATTTGTTAATAAGGAATTTAGAGAGTTTTTACACAAAAATCAAATAAAGTTATACCGTACTGAAAATGAGGAAAAAAGTGCCATTATAGAGCGTTTCCATAGAACTCTCAATGAAAAAATGAAAGTTCACTTTGAAATTCAAAACTCTTTTAGATGGGTGTCACATTTACAGAAGCTTCTACGTCAATATAACAGTAAATTTCATAGCACTATAAAGATGAGCCCATCAGAAGTGAATTCAAGCAATGAACAAACTTTAAGAAACATGTACGCAAACACTGGACGATGTCTAGTATTCAGACCCAGACTTTCGGTTGGAGACCGCGTAAGAATTACTATAAAGAAAGATGTATTTGGAAATAAATACCGCAGAAATTGGACAAGAGAAATTTTTCGGACTGTGGCTGTCAACAAAACTTGCCCTGTTACCTACAAAATCGCAGACCAGTCTGGTGAGGAAATAATAGGATCGTTTTATGAAAAAGAGTTACAAAAAACTATGTTCTAGTTTAGAGTCAAATGTATTAATAATGCTCTCATCCTTCCTTCCACTCATCCCACACACCCACCCTCTTCCTACTCCTCTTCCTATTCTCATCCATCCATACCTCATCCTTTTCCATCGTCAATCGCCCATACAATAAGAAAGTAGCCAGCTCTATAATAATGGTGTTTTCTCCTGCTAGCAAGCAAACAGCATTTCTCAATGCTACGGATGGTCTTCGAAGATCATCAGTCAAGAAATGTTCGAATTGTGGAGAAGAGGTTACGGCATCTAACCTATCCCGCCACCAAAAAACAAAGAAGTGCATCCATACCTCATCCTTTTCCATCGTCAATCGCCCATACAGTAAGAGAGTATCCAGCTCTATAATAATGGCGTTTTCTCCTGCTAGCAAGCAAACAGCATTTCTCAATGCTATGGACGGTCTTCGAAGATCATCAGTGAAGAAATGTCCGAATTGTGGGGCAGAGGTTACTGCATCTAACCTATCCCGCCACCAAAAAACAAAGAAGTGTATGTCAGCGTCAAATCCACCAGCTTACGCTTCTTCCAACGGATTCAATGAAAAACCTCCTTCGATGAAACAAGTATGTTCAAGGTGTGGTGCTGAAGTCAGGAACTCCTCCATGTCCCGCCATAAAAAAACAAAGAAATGCATGTCCACGTTAGACAGACAAACTCCGGATTTTGATATGTCTATGTTGGAAAACTACGCTGATGCTGTGAGTGACAATCAATTCCAGAACGTGATTGCTGATTTTGATATGTCTATGTTGCCAGAGTCCTATTCAAATCTCAGACCTGAAGAACAAGACGTGATTGCTGATTTTGATATGTCTATGTTAGACACTCCAGATTTCTATTCCAAAATTAGAGCTATAATTGGTCCATCTACAGCTGACGCTCCAAAGTTTGAACCACCAGTAAAAAGGATACACCCCGATTCATCGAAAATTATATCAATACTTGGTCCACCACCATTTGAAGTTCCGGATAAGTCAGACTATTCACTGCATATACCATATAGTCCTGTATACCATTCACCACTACATATCCCAGAGGGTCCAACATACAACGTGCTTAGTCCGACCGATGTACGTGCTCAAATAAAACCCCAGAAGAAACCATGTCCAAAATGCAGTAAGGAAATAACGGTTTCCAACATGGCTCGGCACCAAAATCTAAGAAATGTGCCAGCAACCAGCGTGGTATGACATATAACGAACGACTGAAAAAGATGGAAATCAAACCAGCTCCTAAAAGTAAAATGTGTTGGATTTGTGAAACACCAATAGAGTCATCAAACTGGAACCGTCACAAACAATCGAAACGCCATATCCGTTTGTCAGCACTTCATGAAGGTCCTCGATACAGGAGTGAAATATTACCCATTACGAAACTGACACCAAGACTGCCGGCACCCACTCCAGACATCAACATGCTGGTAAAGAAATACCCAAAACGACCAAGGGAAGTCAAACAAGTACCGAAGGTCAATACAAACGATATAGCTCTTGAAGCGATGATCCGAAAACCGACTAGACCACAAAAGATTCCTACAGGTGTGAAAAAGATTATTAGTGAGACACCGACTAGTACAATTAATAGTGAGAATTCGATTAGCCCTACCATGGAAGAGAGACAGCTTCTGTCTGAAACAGAATCACTTTCAACACCTCATCTGGTTCCGGTACGTACTCCAGAGGAGTCGCAGACAATACTTGATGAAATATCAGAAGTCCAGTCGGCATTCACGGGAAGATTGAAAACGTATGTCATTATGAACAAACGTGGGATCAAAGATACAAAAATGTTTCTTGAGATAAGCAAACCACTCGTTGTTGAAAAACTTCAGGAAGCTGTAAAAGAAAAAAATCTTAAGGTAAACATGGTTTATCATGCTGAATTCAAGAAAATAATAAACGATGTGGAGGTGACTCAAGTCATGAACTTTAAAACAAAAAATGAAATTCTTTACTCGACAACGTCTCTGTCTGACTATTATGACTCAGCAAAACTTAAGATGTTGGTTGAGATGGAGGAGTTTGAGGCAAACGGTTCTCAATGGTCACTAAAAAGTGTGAAAGACTTGGAGATCAGAGTCAACCGATACGTTCCTTTTCACGGATCCAGCTATGTGGTTCTACCAAAACAGATTCAATCCAAAAAGGCTGTTATTAATGTAAAAAACAAAGATCAGAAATGTTTTATGTGGTCTATTCTGGCAGCTTTACATCCAGTTAAGGTTCATCCAGAAAGAATCAGCAATTACGAACCTTTCAAACGAGAGCTGCTTCATGCACTAGCAACTTGCGAATGCCCCATGAAACTTGATGATATAGCAAAGTTTGAAAGACGTAGTGGAATTTCTGTTAATGTCTATGCTTATGATGACAAGTTCGATATATTCCCGCTGAGAATAACTGATAACGAGATGGAAAAACATGTTAATCTACTGTTTATCAGAGAAAAAACAAACACTCACTACTGCTGGATCAAAGATATGTCCCGTTTGGTTAGTTCACAGATCTCACGAAATGGACATAAGATGTGGATATGCAATAGGTGTTTGCAACACTTTACGAGAGAGGATTTACTCATCAAGCATAGAGAAGACTGTAACACACACGATGCTGTGAAATTGGAACTACCAGAGCCAGGAACTGTAATTAGATTTAAAGATTTCAATTGCTCAATGAGAGTGCCCTTTGTGTATTACGCAGACTTTGAATGCTGTCTAGCACCTATTTCAACATGTCAACCGTGTAAAGTGGATTGTAATGGTAATCATCAATCGTTCACTATTAAATATCAGAAACATAATGCCATTTCATTCTGTATGTATGGGGTGTCAGAGGACGGCTTTTCCAAACCACCGATTAAATACTTTGGAGACGATGCTGCACATGTATTTGTAAAATCATTGATTGAGGAGTCGATAAGGATTAATGAACTTTACAAGAGTGAAGCAATAGTCCCCATGCAGTTGATGACAAAAGAGCAACAGGAAATGTTTGAATCTACTACTACATGTCATATCTGTGGAAATTATCTTGGTGATGATCGTGTTAGAGACCATAACCATTTGACGGGTTTGTTTAGAGGAGCAGCTCACAACAAGTGTAACATCAATTTCAAAAAACCTAGGTTCATTCCTGTTTTCATTCATAATTTAGCAGGTTACGACACTCACCTATTCATTAAAGAGTTTGGTAAGTTCGAAAATCGCATATCATTGATACCCAACAACGAGGAGCGGTACATTTCCTTTACGGTCAGTGTGGAAGGTGGAATTGAACTACGATTCATCGATTCGTTCAAGTTCATGTCACAAAGTCTCGATAGGTTGGCAAAGAATCTGACTAGATCTCAATTCAAACACATCTCAACATATTACAATGGTAAGGACCTCAATTTATTGCTACGAAAAGGAGTGTACCCTTACGACTACATGGACAGTATAGAAAAATATAGTGAAACATCACTACCTAGTCAAGAAGAATTTTACAATAGACTGAATAAACAACACATAACAAATGAAGATTACAAACATGCGTGCGATGTATGGACCGCCTTTAAAATTCAGAACATGAAAGAATATACAATGCTATATAACGAAACCGATGTCTTGCTGCTTGCAGATGTTATGGAAAACTTCAGGGATGTATGTCTGAATACATACAAATTAGATCCTGCATGGTATTTCACAGCACCTGGGTTGGCTTGGAACGCAATTCTAAAAATTACAAAAGTCGAACTGTCCCTATTGACTGACATCGATATGGTACTCATGGTTGAAAAGGGTATTCGTGGTGGTATTTCACAGTGTTCTCATCGATATGCGAAGGCAAACAATCCCTACATGAAAGACTACGACAAATCGAAACCAAACAACTACCTCATGTACTTGGATGCAAACAACCTGTATGGGTGGGCAATGTCTGTAAAACTACCATATGCAAACTTTCAGTGGAGCAGTACAGACATCGATGTAATGAAAGTTAGTGACGATTCACCCACAGGCTACATATTAGAAGTTGATTTGGAATATCCTGAAGAACTACACGACGTACACTCTGATCTACCTCTCGCTCCAGAACGTAGAGTCCCACCAGGATCGAAAATGGCAAAGCTTCTGACAACTCTCTACAGCAAAGAAAAGTATGTCGTACACTACAAAAATTTAAAGCTTTATTTGAGTCTGGGTATGAAACTAAAACATGTTCATAGAGTTCTTAGTTTCAGTCAAAGCAATTGGTTGCAACCGTACATTAATCTGAATACTATGGAGCGTACAAAGGCGAAAAATGATTTTGAGAAAGACTTTTTCAAACTTATGAACAACTCAGTTTTTGGAAAAACAATGGAAAATATGAGAAATCGTGTGGACATTCGTTTGGGTACTAAGTCCAAATTAGTGGAAAGATGGGTTAGCAAACCGAACTTTAAGAGTCGAACCATCTTTACAGAAAACCTAGTTGCTGTACATTTTAGTAAGAAAAAACTTTTGTTAAATAAACCTACGTAGGTATGAGTATTCTAGACATATCAAAGACACTGATGTATGATTTCCACTACAATGTAATGAAAGAGAAGTATGGATCTAATATAAAAATGGTGTACACCGATACCGATTCCCTGATATATGACATCAAAACTAAAAACTTCTACGAAGACATGAAACATATAATTGGATTATTTGATACAAGTGACTACCCCAACCCCAACCAATATGGGCTCCCCCACGTAAACAAAAAAGTTCTGGGTAAAAATGAAAGATGAACTTAATGGTCGAATCATGCGAGAATTTGTAGGACTACGATCCAAGATGTATGCGAGCAATATAGAAGACAACCATTACATAAAGAGGTCTAAGGGCGTGAAAAAGCTGTAGTTGAAAATGAAATTACCTTTAGCAACTATAAAGACTGTTTGTTTAGTAACATCGAGCACTACAAAACGATGAATACAATTCGGAGTAAAGCACACAATCTCTACAGCGTAGAACACCATAAAGTGGTACTTTCATCAAAGGACGACAAGCGTTTCGTATTCGAAGACAATATCCGAACCCTAGCATGGGGTCATCATAGAATATGCGAAAACTGTTAAATTTTAAATGTATGTAAGAGAACATACTATGGAAATTCAAGTGTATTGCAGAGAGAAATTTGAAGACCAATTTTTACCTAGACCGTTACGGTGTCTTATTGTAGGACCGTCTGGGTGTGGTAAAACGAACTTGTTATTGAATTTCATTTACAACAAAGATGGAGTTCCGTTCAAGAATCTATACGTGTTTAGTCGTTCAATAGAACAACCTGCATATGTAGATCTGCGTGAACAATACAGTAGATTAGAAAAAAACCTTAGAAGACACATTGCGTTTTTCTATTCTTCTTGTCAAGATCTCATTTCTATCGATGACTGCAAACCAAACTCACTTGTGGTATTCGACGACTGCCTCCTAGAAGAGCAAACTAAAATCAAAGACTATTTCATTAGAGGACGTCATAAAGGGATTTCTTGTGTCTACCTGAGTCAGAGCTATGGTCGGGTAGATATGCAGGTCATACGAAACAATGTTAATCTGTTGTGTCTGTTTACAATGAACAAGTACTATACAAAGAGAGTGTTCCAGGACTTTGTAGGTTCTGACATGACTTTCAACCAATTTGAGGCTCTCTGTTTTGAGTGTTGGAAAACACCTCATGGATTCATATCTATTAATACTACAGCTAAACCACAAGAAAGGAAATATATATGTGCAATTTAAAAAGGAAACTAAGTGTTGAATAATACTTCGTTGTAAAACGTACCAGTATAAACGTAATTTGACGTTCAAGTAAAAACGTAATTTGACGTTTAAGTATAAACGTAATTTAACGTTCATAAACGTAATTTGACGTTTAAGTATAAACGTAATTTAACGTTCATAAACGTAATTTGACGTTTAAGTATAAACGTAATTTAACGTTCATAAACGTAATTTGACGTTTAAGTATAAACGTAATTTTACGTTCAAGTATAAACGTAATTTAACGTTCATAAACGTAATTTGACGTTTAAGTATAAACGTAATTTGACGTTCAAGTATAAACGTAATTTGACGTTCAAGTATAAACGTAATTTGACGTTTAAGTATAAACGTAATTTAACGTTCATAAACGTAATTTGACGTTTAAGTATAAACTTAATTTAACGTTCATAAACGTAATTTGACGTTTAAGTATAAACGTAATTTGACGTTTAAGTATAAACGTAATTTGACGTTTAAGTATAAACGTAATTTGACGTTCATAAACGTGACTTGAAAGATTTGAAGAATAACTCTGTGTCTATTACTATAAGTATACAACATGGCGAATAAACTAGAAAAAATTCAGAGTGTCTTGGCTGCAAAGTTCAAACGTGCTGATGAATTAATCGAACAGGATGAATTAAAAAACTTCTCAAACAAAAATACTATATCATCAAATGCTAATGAGACGTCTGCCAATCGTAACATATCAATAACACATGATCGACCGCTCACTGTTTCTAAAGCTAGAAAGTTGGATGAGTTAAACCGGAAATTACAAAGTGAGTTTGCTCAGACCCATTTCAAAGAGTTAGAAGATGTTCGTGAAAATGAGAAAAAGTACGAACCAATCACCAGAGCCATTAGGGAACAACAACATAGAGAATTGGAAACACAAAAGATACGTAGTCAAAACCGTATGAAACGGTTGGTAAGATTTCAACCTCAAGCATCAGATCGTCGAACGGTTGAGGATGTAGATTACGATGATGAGCCAGAAGTACAACCTCAAGAGCAATCGATGAAACAGTTGATGGATTCTAAAGTAGTAACACTTGGTTCTCTAGGAGCCCGATACCTTCCAAAATCCAACGACAAACAGTTTGGTATTTGGTACGATGAAAATCTAGAGCAGCCGATGAACGGTTCCGAACCGATTACATTTGATTATGATGACATTATATTAGTCAGCTCTCAAAAGAAATACAAAGGGACTGAGGGTCTTTGGAGATTGTTGACGAAAAACAATATAGTAGAGAAGGATCTGTACACCGATGAAGACTGGAACTCTTACAAGGACATATTGGTGAGGACAAACTCGTTTTTCCAAAGAAACAATCCCAAAAGTGGTCGTCCCAAATCAAGTCAAGGACTAAAGTGGAAACATATGATAAAACCTATTTGGGATGAGTTGGTGAATGGAAAAGTGGCAACAATTGGTTCAGGGTTAAAGGTTTACACTGAAAGTCCGGTCGAATATAGGTACATAAAGAACTTCAAAGACCTCATTGACAGGTTACACTACATTCAAGCTCAGGAAGAAGCTGGGAACAACAACTTTCATAATGAAAAACTGTCTGTGGTTGATTTCCTTCACGATGAAATGGAAGACCTAATTGCTACACCTAAAGTGTTGAAGTACCTAGTCAGATGTTTGTCTGTTTTGCCTGAACATGTTATAGAAGGTAAAGGGCTTTTGAACGATATCATTAAAAGGTTACCATTCGAGTTACATGCTCCCAAGAACTGGAATCTTGATACGTACAACTACTGTGGGCCCGGCACCCAGCTTGACAAGAGACTTGCTAGGGGAGATAAGGGAGTTAATCCCCTCGATGAAGCCTGTAAGAAGCATGATATATGGTATAGGGATCATAAAAACACAGAAGACAGGTGGGAGGCGGACAAAATATTACAAAAGAAAGCTTGGGAGAGGGTTACCTCAGATGATGCTGACTTGAATGAGCGTATGGTCGGTCTAGCAACAACAGGAGGAATGTGGTTGAAACGTAAACTCGGTATGGGGTTAGGAACTTCAGGATGTATCTACCCATCAGATATATAAAGCAATGAAAGCAAATATTTTTACCCTATATATAAGAGAGGATATAATAGAACAGTGATCAATGGTAAAACCAGTGATGGAGAAACTGTATATTGAATTTTCGAGCGGTATAGCAAGAAGTGAGTATAGAACTGCAATGCCAGTTTCAGAGCTCAACTTCAATGCACCCAACAACAATACAACATTCAAACTGGATCATGGAGACGCATTTTATGATTCACGCATAATGTACCACATTCAAGGAAAGTATGTGCAAAAATCTGATGGATCTGATTATCAAACTAACTCTACCGTCAAACTGGTAGACAACTTCGCGACCTTCTTGTTTTCAAGAATAGAGCTGAGGAAACACAATACATTGATCGACACAGTAGAACTCCCCGGCATCACCAGCACTATAAAGGGGATTGTTAGTTACAGTAACACTGAAAAACAAACACTCTCAAGTAGTGGTTTCTCATCATCGTTTACAGGAGGTGGGAAGTTTGAGGCACTCGGCACACTTGGGCATTTAGGATTAGGGTTCTTTGACCACCTACGTTACCCGATGTACAAGGGAGGTTTTGAAATCACATTTACTAGGAATGAAGATAATGATGCGTTGTTTCACTGGAAAGGGGCAGGGTCCACAGCAACGGATCCTGGCGATGGGAAAATTGTGATAGAGTCGTTTGTGTTGCGAGTCCCCATAGTCGATTATACCAGCACTTCCAAAATCCAGTTAATTGATGGTTTGAAACATCTGAGTGACAAGGATGCTTTAGTCTACAACTTCTTTCAATGGCAATGCATCGACAAAAGAGGGGTGTTCGGTTCATCGTTCAGCTTCGATATTACAAGTGTTTACAGAAATGTGTACAATCCTAGATTTGTTATAATCGCACTTCAGACAAACAGAACAAACACCCAGGCAAAAGATCCTAGTAGATTTGACAGCTGCAACATCAAAAATGTGTCTGTGAAAATTAATGGAGAAAGGTACCCTCAGGAATTGCAGAATTTTGATATTACTAATGGTATATACAGGATCATGTACGATCAGTACCTAGGGTTCCGAAAAATAAACTTCGGAGACAATAACGTGTTAGTAAACCTGAAAGAATTTATTGATAACTCACCTTTGGTTGTAATTGACGCACATCTACATCAACCAACAACAGACAGATCTCGAAGTGACATTCAGATTGAATTAGATTTTGTAAAAGCTATTGCATCTCCACAGGGGAGCAGCGGCACCACAGCATATGTTGTCGTTGTATCTGAGGCACATTTCTCATATGACATTACTCGAAACATAATCAAATTCCTGTAAAAACAAATAAAAAAAAACAACAAAAAACAAAAAAAAGTAAAATAAAATTTTTTTTCATTAGTAGGGGGCAATTATTGTTTTCATGTCAGTGTTTTGTATATAAGAAAGCGTATAGAATGGAAAGTCAGCATAATTATACAGTTCGGCTATCCGAAGCTCAAAAGCGTAAGCTTCGTACCGCGTACAAAAGACGGAAACCTACAGTAATCAGATTATCTAATGAACAGCTGTCTCACGGAAGTGATCGTATACTTCTTTCTGGAGAGCAACACAAGGCCGTTTCTAGAGCTGTTAAGAACAAAAAAGGTTTACAATTGCTTCTAAGTTACAACCAACTCGTATCTAATAAAAAAGGAGGGTTTTTGAAGGAAATTATGGAAATGGTGGATTCGTCAGTTCCTGGAGGTAAACGCTTCATCTCTCCATTAATAAGAAGAAAGGTGGCTCCTTTACTGAGAGAAAAATTTATACCTTGGTTAAAGAGTTTAGTCGATGAGGAGTTGGACACCATTATTGAAAAAGATCCTACGGGTAGAGGGTTGAAACGACGTATTGGTCGGAAGCTTGATGCATTGTTGTCTGTGAATAAAAAAAAGAGATCTTCCCGCTGTCTCTTGGTGAAATAGAAAAATTAGCAGGTATATTAAACATTAATGAGTTTAGAGGTGTTTTCATGCGACAGTTACTTCCAGACAAACCTACAAATATTGAACGTGGTATTGTAAATCTTGGTGACCTTTCATCTGGTGGTACTCACTGGACGTGTTATGTGAAACGTGGTGAAAATAAATTCTATTTTGATTCATATGGCGATGTCAATCCTCCAATAGAAGTAGTCAGGTATTTGGGGTCAAAAGGGTTGGTTTATAACTCAGAGCGTATTCAGGGGTTTGACGATCCTCCTATCTGTGGACATCTGTGCCTGGAGGTTCTACGACGAGATTCAGCTGGTGAGGACTGGGAACATATTCTTCGTAATATACGAAACAATAAAAATGCATGGAAACCGTGGTTTTATTTTCAACAGATTTGGAGAAGAAATTGAAATTGGATCAATACCTACTCAACCCAATTCAGACCCTTCTCCTGACGAGATAATTGAGCTTGCAAGTGATGTATCAAAAGTCTCACAAGATTTATTCGAAGTCAAGAAATTATTGGAATCGCATTTGGTAAAATCGGAAAAATAATAAATGCGATCGAGATTGTCCCCACTAGTACCGTAAATGGTGAAAAGATATGGGGCAGCTTCCTACTGAAAAACCACCAGAGAATTGGTCAAGTGAGCAAAGCAGTGGAGCCATATGATGTGGTTGTCAAAGTTCAATTGAGTGAATTAGAAGGCAAGATATACATCATGCAGAAAAAATTCAACAACGAAATAAAAAATATATGGAAAGAGGTTTTGAAGACTTTCATGATGGTAGCAACTTCATCTAAAACTTGTATAGAATTATAAGTATATAAAAAACTGCAACCATGCCATTACTCAAACTAACTGGAACTGAGTCTGTACTGACTCTCCATCTAGAACACCCCATCCACTTGGATCCAAACGCGGAGTATTATATGGCTCTTGTTGGATTTTACTCTGAGAACAACATATACAACTTGTTGCAACATGCAAAAGTCTATTTTTGGGACTTGGAAATACATTTCATTCCGAAACCACTGATACTTCAATGTGGTTACTGGACCATTGAAAAACTTGAAAAGAGTTTCAGAGATTACATGCAGTCGTTGAATCTTAGTATAAAATTCTGACGATTTCAAGATCTTTAAAGATGGTGACAAAATATCAATTAATTCTCCAATTAAATTCTACTTGGATAAAACCGTTAGTGATCTCTTAGGTTTTGAAAAATCTGATGCAAAAAACTTACAAAAAGAATCAACTTACTTCAACTCAAATGAAAATGTAATTGCATCGAATCCACCGAATCTCAGAGCCGTTGATGTCATAGAGATACACTGCAATATTGTCAACAACAGTCTTGTCAATCATGATGTACACTCTCACAAACATTTGGAGACAGCAATCCTCTACTCCTTTTCCCCTAATGTACCACACGGCTACAAAATATCTCAATCACCTCAAGAAAAACACTACATACCTCTTCGGAGCGGTTTACGAAAGATTCAACAGATCACAATCACACTTGTAGACCAAAACAACCAACTGCTCCAGAACAACCATGTAAACAACATCGTCTATTTAGATCTAATCAGTAAATCACAAACACATACATACTCACAATTGTGGTAAATAACAACGCGTGGTGTCCTGCGCGGTGGCGGGACAGCGATGACATGCGTGGTGATTCGCGCGGCGCGGTTCTGACTACCCATACTCACACTCTTAGTCGCTCTCTAAAAATTCTGTCCCAGATTCGGTCTCACACGGTTCAATGACATGCGTGGTGATTCGCGCGGCGCGGTTCTGACCACCCATACTCACACTCTTAGTCGCTCTCTAACAATTTTCTGTCCCAGATTCGGTCTCACACGGTTTGTCCCAGAACCGGTCTCGGGTGCGTTGTCCCAGGAACGGCCAAAGTATACTACTGTTATTAACTTTTATCTAATCTGTAAAAGAAAGTATTTTTTATATTTTATTCAATAGTAAAGAATCAGGATACTACAAATATATTTTACTAACATCTATTTAAAAAAATATTTAAATATTTTGACTCTATAAAAAGGCCCTCGTAGGGTTATATGCACAAACCCAACAACATAGCAATTGATAGGAAAAATATCAATATCACCAATTTTTTTTCTAACTTGCGTATAACCTCATTTAAATATAACACTACAATACAATAACAATCTTTGATTTGCATACTTATGGTATTGAAAATATATCTAATTAATAAAGTAAAATGTAACTTACTTATAAATTTATTTTTTACGATGGAATTGTATTTTATCTTTTTAGATTACTAAGTACAAAACATTCAAGGCCATATAAGTATTCCAGGCTGCAGACTTATCCGGATAAAACAGTTTTGTTGTATCAACCTTATATACAAATATCCGGCTTTGGATATCGCTGATTTTACGGTATTGCTGATAGTCTCAGCATATTTGTAATCGTCTTTATATTTCTGCAATGCATTTAGGATGAAACAAAGAAAAGGGAATAAAGTTTTTCGGAAAATGTAAACAATTTCTCAGAAAGTAGTATGAAAAATATAGTGTAGCTTATACTGTTTATGGTTTAGTTATACTAAGTAATAAGTTTAGAGAATCAATTGGTAGACCTAAAATGAATATAGATAACTTCACAACAAGTAATTTTACATAAAAAAGTATTACCGTGATATAAATTATACCAAAGAAGTATGGGGGGGGGGGTATACAACATTAGATATTTTAGTCTTCAGAAGTGAGAATAATCTTTTATTAGAGCATTACGTATTACTATGTACTGACGATTGTTTGCGATAAATCCCTGACTTACTTAAAGCTACCCAACGCTTAAATCAGTAGACTATAACTCTGAACACTTCCTTATGACAAGGAAAAGTTACCGAAATAAATTTCTTAAAAAGAATGCTCCCTTTAAACTGGATGACCACAACTCTTGGCTATACGAAGCAAGGATGACTAACTAAGAATAAATACCAAATGCGAATGATTCTGCCTTTAAGTCATGAAGTCCTTTGACCATGAACTGCCTAAAACAACCCAAAGTAAATTAGTTTTAAGAAAAGAAAATAATTAATATAATAAAAAGACCTGACCAGAATGGCTGAACGCCTGAATATTTCATTACTGGCTTCAATCAGTAACAAACATGAACTCAATTACTTATATAACTTATTGTAAAATTTTTATATTTTTTTGTTTTTTCGGCATCGTAAATATTATAACGCAAAATTATTACTTACGGACACAGCTCGTGGGTAATGGGCTCTTTCGATTAGACATACCAATTACGTCTAACGGATAAAACTAGAAAAGGGTAATCAGCTATGCTCAATAAAAATAACACACATGGTAAAGAGGACTTTTGGTTAATGTCTTATAAAATAATTATATTATACAAAATATTATGGATGAATTTATTGGTCCACATGTATGTGTGGCACAATTCGTCGCTTTTATAAATGTAATGATAGATATAAATTTAAAATTAAACACTCAATCACTCAAGTTTAAAACAAAAGCCATATAATGTTTTGCTTCCAGTACGTCGCCGTGTAATAATCTGTTATATCTGTGTAAAATCGAATGCAATAATAATACAATTTTAATATGAGACATTTTTAAATGTATAAATTTAGTCAACGGAATATAGTTATATAAACTGTTATATACCATGATCTTATATTCATTATTTCAGTCCTTAGAATGTAAATAGTTTCAATAAAGTATTATTCTTTGATATTTATTCATAGTCAACACCAGATTCCTGACTAATTCACACTGAATTATATTTTCACTAGTAATAAAATAATTCAACACTTTTACAGCGTCTCTTCAGTTAGCATTATTAAGTTATATCTCGAGTCTGCGCCAAACATTATATTCTGCCACAGCCAATGTAATAAAATATTTAATGTTAACTTAAATCTCTTTTAGGTAATCTTTACATATAACACGCAAAGCCCTCTCACTCACTCCCTTATTAAATCACTCACACATCACTGCTTATAAAACTTCATGGCTTATGTAGAAAATGGGTTTTTTATAAATTTCAAACTTCCTCATATGTAGAAACGGATTTGACATCCATAGATCAACTATGTTTTCAATAACTCGATGACTTAGAAACATTAAATTCGACACACGCGTGACTTATCTCATTAAAGAAAACAAGGTTTTCTCTGAAAGCCAACCACCTATACTCATTGATATTGGGTTGAAACCAATGATATGTGTTTCATTTTCTAACAGTAAAATGACTCAGAAACGTGAAATTCTGCAAACACGAACCTTAAGACTTAAATATAAAAAGCTTTATGAAGATCAACTATCCATAAGGGTTGAAATCGATAGCTACTTACAAAAGTAAGGTTTTTCATTTCAATAGCATAGAAAAATGTAGTTTATCACACACATACCTCGACACCTTAATTAAAAATCTAAAACATTTCTCAAAAGATTATATCATTGTCATGGATTGTATGTGGTTTTGTTTCCAGCTTCCCTTTGTCATGGATAACACAGTTTAATGACGTCCCTCTTCATTTAAGCAGGATAAGAGGAGTTCTTAAAGACCATCAAGAGTTAAAAGCAATTTTTAACACTAAAAGAACTATATTGACATTTTTAACTTTCCGCTGTCCTAGAAATGTAACATTTAATATATGTATACCCTGAAACAACTACTGGTATCAAAACTACCTTAGACTGGATGTACATTATAATGGACCGAATTATTAACTTTTTGGATGAGGAAAACATTTGAACCCAACCTACAAGGCAATCGCTACTACGGGCCCCGGAAATATCTTAGACCATAAATTTATTAGAGACAAAAATAGATGCTTTTTGAAAAATCGTTTATACATATATAATTATATATATTTAATTTCAATAAACATAGCAAAAACTATTTGCTACACCGGGACTCGAACCCGGATGTCTCAATTGCCCGGTGAATGTGCTACTATTACACCACAGAGCAATCACTTCTTATGATTAAATTATTTTGTACTTGGCCGTAACTGTCACATATGCGTTTAAATATGTGTATAAAACAACACACCACACACACAACACACACACACACGCTTTTGGTCGTGGCCGAATTAATAAAGAAAACGCTCCTACGGCACCTCAGCACTTTTATCTAGAAAATATTTTATTTTTTACTTGAAATTTTAACGTATGTATTCTTGATCACGCAATAAACGACGCTATAAAAACGTTAAACCGTTAATATTATTGCAATTCGTCATGTAACTGAAGTTTCAATGTTAGACTAGCGTACTATGTTTTTCTTTATTGGTGCAAAGATGTGATATGCACCAAATGCACAAGTAGGCTCACTTTAAAATATTTAAAAAATACAGAAAAAATATTTGAAAGTCTAAGTTTTATTTATAATTAAAGAATTATATTTAATTTATGTTGTAAAGATATTATGTATTCTGCATATTACAATAGTTGTAGTGATTATGATAACTTATTAGCTTAGTTATTCTATTGCAAAACTGTCACAATATTCAAAATTATACTATCCATAAAAAAATTTTATTTTCAGTGCTGGTCGAAAAAAATTATGAACGATAAATATAATAAGCGGAGAAAGCTCCGTATTATTATAGAGAGCTTCTACGTCACGTAGAAACAACATATACTGCAATGTCATGCTCCTGGCTGTAAACCACGATACCCAGCTAACTCTGTTCTCACCAATTTTATCTGGTGTAATCAACTTATGAATATTAAAAAAGGTAATGCCGTATAAGCTGTCATTTATAAGGTATTTGGTTTATATTTACTACATGTAATAAATATAAAGTCAATATTTCCATTAATTTATCACAGCATTACACCTAGTATTCAAATATAATTTCTAATCTAAACAAATAATTACTGTCTTCGACATTGTCTCTTATAATATACTTGTACGTAACCGCGCCTCCGCACACGATTTCCAGCAAAACAAAATCATCTCTGAATATTTTTAACTCTTCATAACCAGTTTCTTATTAGTTGCTTTACCCATAATTGAGGGATTTTACAGATTGTAACATTTTTCTATTCAAAAGTCGAACAAAAAAATTTGAATTCTGTTCGTAATTAACACAGGTTTTCAATAGAGTACATGTCATAGCAAGTATAATTCAGAGTAAAGTTTTCCATTTTAATATTATTTTAAATGTTACTGGAATTAACCGTATGAAATTCAAAAGTCAGCTTCAAGATATAAAGTTTTAAATGGTTATTTTTGTGTGGTTAAATTTGTCTAAACTTCGAGACTGTACCAACAGCAAGAGGTTCTGACACAATTGGTACAAAGAAGTTTTCAGAAAGACTTTAGTTCATATTTATTTATTATAGTTTATAATAGAGAAAAGAATATATTTTGATTATGACTTAAATAATAATATTTATTTCATTAAAATTTTGTAATAAAGTAGAATTTTTAGTTCGATTTTATTTCTGAAGCGAGAAGTTACTTTAGTTCAGTAATTAATGAGCTAATAAACTTAAATATATTTTAAAGTAAGTAGATAAAGTATTCTCCCGTATATCTATTATAACGAATTTAATAATTTAATTAAAAAATAGATAATTAAATGCAGTTCAACTAATTAAAAACTATGTTAGGGGATTTCAATTAAATTTGCGGATCTCTGTAAAAAGCTCCAATTTAAAATCTGTAAAAATGTACAAAATCTATTCATAATCTGCTGTTAGTAGCTATGTTTTTTTAACACACTAAAACCTTCGAATGCAAAAAAACATTGGAAAGAGACTACATTTTAAGGTAAAAATTGGTTTTAATAAGTCTACGAACTACAAATGTATTTATTAATGAATCCAACGTAAACCTAAATTAATTGCATCATTTAGTGCACTGTAAAATATAAAGGTCATAAACTCTTAACTACGAGATATGGAATACATGATGCTGTGTTTACAAGCTATTTAGCAACATTTTATTCCTGAATTTGAAAAGTGTTTACTTCTTTTGGCATGGATATAATTAGTAAGGAAAATATATGAATATGGTAGCTCTTTGTAAGTTTTTTTTGTTTTTTGTTTATTGTTTTTGTATATATATATTGTATATATTGAGTACAGATAACACTTCATTCTCTATAGTCTCCAAATTGTCCTGGAGATGGTATCGCTTCTAAGCTTAAAGTATAAGGACATTTAAAAGGCACTGAAAGATATATATTTTTAAGTTTAGAACAGTTGATAAACACAAAATTCATAGAATTATGGAAATTGTAAATAAAAAAAAATAGAATCGTAGGTTTTGATGGATTGTTATGCATGGAAATACATGTCTGATCCAGCAATATCTTCTTTGTTCCATATCATAGTGTATAACATTAGTTTTTTTTAAAATTTAACTCACACCCCTTTCAAATCTGATATGAAAATATGACTTAAAAATATGATAGAGATTATAGTGGTATAGAAAACCAATTTTACGATAAAATCAAACAGTTTTGGTTCCATATAAAAGGTTATTACTATAAGTTAAAGTATATTCCATATATAATCCACACTATTTGAAATTCATGAAACATGCAAATATCAACACTTGCACTGTAGTTACCGCCTGTAGTTACTACTTTATAATTATATAAATATTATAGTATGGCTGATAAGTCCAAATTTAATTTTTTTCACTACTAAAGAACTACTTCAATGTACAGGCTAAACCTTTCATAAAGAGTTTCAATACGTAATTTTTTACTCTTCTGTATGTTAATCGGCAAATCGTCCTTATTCTAGCCAGCTTAGACCAAACACTACGCTCACCCTGAAAACATTTTTCTCTGCATGTTAAGTGATGTGATAAACACATTAGGCCTCCAACGACTTTTTAAGGCAAGGTCAGAACAGAAGAATGAGGTAAGGAAGTTTGTGATACCTAAACTAAACTTCAAAGCTGAAGATACATCGGCATTATCAACTGGAATGATGTAACAGAATCACAGATCCACCAATAACAAAGCACGTGACTGATGAGCACTTAACCAAGTACATAAGTAAATCAAGAGAAGATGGCCTGATGACTTCTTTAGATTTTTAACGTTTTTACCTGTCATACACAAACAGTGGAAAGAGTAATCAAGCTTGTAAGAGAATCATCACTCTGCGTTTGCGGTCTCGAAGAAAGAAATGTACTCGTATATGTCAAAGCCAGAGTTGTTTTATACAAGATGATTCCAAAATTTCAAACAAAGAGACACTTTAACAAAAATGTATAATTTAGAACATTAAATATTGATTTAGCTTTGTTACAATGTTTTATTATTCTATTATCTGTATTTTATGTGTGTTTAATGAATATAATTTGACTTGTATAGGTTTATATTCTTTCATTTGGTTCAATATTATCACTGTACTATAAAAACAAAAGGATAAATTATTGAAAAATGTTAGGCAAAGACAAATCATCACAATATTATATCTACCAATATCTTACTACAGCAAATCAAAACAAGTACATTTTTTAAAAAAAACCTTGTCTTTCAAGTTTTGATAACCACTAAGTGGGCGTATATAATGGTGATGGCAGAAAATTAATTTCTTTTCATGATTTTAGGCTAATTTTTAATTAAATTAATAAAATAAACATAAAATACCATCAAAAAACAAAAATAAATAAAATTCTAGAAAATTTGAAAATTTATAGACAAAAACTATTTTCAAGGCTTTTGCTCACCTCAAGACGAGTTTCTAGCAAAATAAATCTTTGTAGAATTACTTCTCACATAAAAATACAAATTCTTTTTACTATTAAAATGTATAAAACATAAAATTATTTTTCGCCCTATACCGACGTTTCAACCTATTCTACATATGCCATACATTCAAGAAGCAGCTAGCTTAATTGTTCAAATAGTGTCTATATATTTTTATACTATTTTAAATTAAAATGTGTTTACAGTGTGTTTTGATAATTTTAGTAGATTAATATTATAAATAAAAAATTTTAAATTGGTTTAAATCTTATTATATTTGTGTAGGAATTCAATTGTGTACCTAAATATTATTTGACATACACAATAAAATAAATCATATATTTCATTATGGTAAGCTCCAACAATATTTTAACCGATTTCACGCGATTAGCAAAATGATCAAATTATTTTAATACTATTTAACCACTGTTGCATCATTTCCTTTGAATACTTTACGTTATTAATGTGCAGACTAAAGTTATATTTTATTTATATAATTTGTTTGCTAAGTATTCCCGCATAACCACATTCAGGATATACACAAGAAATATGTAGAATTTATGCTTTGTAAAGTTAGGCTAAAAGGCGAGTTGTTGTTTTCTTAGCCCGAAAAAGATGTAAACAAAGAAAGTAGCCTGAGGGAAAGCAACAGTGGATGGAAAGTGAAGGCTTCTTGCATATTAAGCAGATGAGGTTTCCGTTCCGTTGGAGCTTCTTGCAGATCAACGAGATAAAGTTCATGATATTACGTTGGCGATAATACTAACCACGTAACGTTTTAGTAAGCGCTGTAGATGCTGATGAAAATTTGGATGAGATTTAAAATATAAGTGCTTCTATACATCATACCTTCTATACAATACAATATATATTATACGTATACCATGTTTTAAATCAAATATTCAATATTTCAACATAAAAGTGGAAGGCTTAGCCTATAAATTCCCTAGTAAAACATTGCTACCTTTAACATTTGTTAGTGTTATTTTTATACTACATTTTTAATAATTTATTTAATAGCATACTAGTATTTATTATTTTCACGCAAGCGATGAATGTATATTAATATACAAATACATTGACCGACACAAAATTGCCTCATCCCTGAAGTGGATTTCACGTGTAAGTAAAATGATAATAGTTGTCGAGAGCTGTTATTTAAAGTGATTTCACTCAAACGCGCCCATTACTTCAAACTATATGAAGTGTGGCTCCAATTTGAGTATACAAACATTGTTTGTCACATCCTGTTACTATTAATATACACATAGTTTATATAGAAATGTCTATGGTTTACATTCAAATTTTATTCCTATATGCCATACAGTAGAAATGAAGCTATAACCATTATTTAAATATTGGTGACAAATGCGACGTGTTTTCTCCTGTTTAATCAATTAGTTGGGGATTTTACAATTTTATAGCTCCAGTATAAAACTTATTCTCATATTACGCCTGCTAATGTGTATGTATACTATTTTTACTTACTATGGGAGTAAAGTAAATTATTATTATTGTTTTATAATTGTTGTTACGTTAGCGTTGTATAGCCTATGGCTATATGGGAGCTTCCCATAGCCTTTGTGTATAAAGGGTTTGAATGAGGGCGGAGTTTATTTTACTCAGAGTATATTCCTTCCTTAAAAATCCTAAATGTCTAACACAATTGAAATTTCTTTAAAAGACTTCATTCAGAGTCAGGCTTATCACTCTTAGCTCACTATTTTTTTATCCCTTTAATAATCCATATATAAGTTATTTAATTGCAAGCTTTTACAACTATGTTAGAGTAGACCATAAATTAACTGTTATAAGATATTAAATCTATACATTTATTGATTACAAATAATACTTATTACCTTCAACTACTCTGATAAATTATTTACTTTAATCTTTGGTATAAAGAACCTGGTATTTTCTGAAGTAAATACAGCCAACACTGGAACCAACCTCAATATTGAGAACGAAACAGTCATGAAATGAAAATGAATAAGAACGTGTCTCACAGGATAAGATTAGATTAATTAAAAGTGGTTGGCATTGTATTATTGTTATATAAACATTTATTTTAATATTATTAATTTAATTTAATGATATTTAAACTAGTTTTAACACTATTTAGAACAATTTCAAATTATAATATGTTTTAAAGATTTAATAAGGATACTTAAATGGTTATATTACTTAATAAAATTTATAGGTGCATAAAATACCAAAAACATCTATTAAACAAGGATATATTATTATGGTTGTCTTTTAACTTAATATAATATAGTTTATGGCGATAATAGAGTATGTATTAAAAACTCCACACGTTTTAACAATTTTGCCACATATCAATGAATAACAGAGAGGAAACTATCTTCTGTTTGTTTACCGAACAGATTGACAAGTTTGTTTGGGTTGAGGGATAGTGTACTTGTCAGCATCCAATTGACTAATGTTATTAGTTTTCGAACTGACAGACGTCGATTTGTTTTGTAAGTGGATAGATTGTCTATCTTGACAGCAGCAATACATCAATATAAACGGCAGTGGCCTTATATACCAATTCCAATTACGTATGTATTACGGTAATTTAAAAAGTAATTTATAATCTTATGACGGTATGTAATGCTGATTATTATAAAATCTCAGCATGGGATATTTTAGGAGCGACTTTTAAAATTAACATTCAAGTTTAATACTAATGACAAGAAACGTTTTAATAAAACAAAATTATTAAATACTTTTCTTATTATTTACAGCTATAGATATATTTCGCTTTCTATAACTAACATACAGTGAAGATAAATATTTCTGAATACTATAATTAAATCAACTATAATAATTAAATGCATAACATGTGGACTTAATTTAGTATGAGACTTTTTATTTACATTCTGATTTTGTGAAATATTATTTTGCCTTATATTAAAAGATTTTAAGATGGAATTGAAAATAGCTCTGGTGTTAAGGACCCAATATTAAATTTCGGTTATTCAAATGCTTCTTAATAAAGTAAATGTTTTCAAATATATAAATACATAGCTATGTTGATATAAAATTTGTTGGTGACCACTTCGTCAAGATCCTGACGATGGTGACTAAATAATTTTATTACTGATTATGCCTACAGTAAATGAATTCTAAATTGTCATGATTTACCACATTTTAACTGTGTTAAATTATTTAGTATCTAGATTTCTTGTAAATATTAATGAATAAGATATAGAATACTCACTGCGTATTAAATACGCCAAATTTGAGGGTTTATATTTTTCCCAAAAATAAAACTTGAATATTCTGATGCTAAGCTGCAGGTAGAATTCTGATTGCAAAAATATTCCTTAACGTACTATATACGTATAGGCTTCAACACATATTTCAAATGTGTACTTTTTAGGGTATGATTTATCTATTAAAATATATTGTTAGACGTTACATAACCCTGGTGCTAAAAATTCAATTCAGAGGCAAACGAGTTAATAGCAGAAAAACAATGAACACTGTTATTGGTTACACATTGTAGCAAGAATATGAACAAATTTATAAAGTAGAGGATACAGTAAAAAATAATAAATCCCTTAAACCAATACCTTATTAAATTTATTTAACATTATTGAAAAGTAAATCTTTTTATTAACATTGTTACGTACACAAAGCATAATCGGTGTAAAACTAATACATGATATGTAAAATATTTATTCACAGAATTAGAAAAATGTGTTCTGGTCATAGTTCTCAAGCTGTTTGTACAAAATTGGACTCATATAAACCTCACATTCAACACATTGCCAAAATCTTGAACATGCAAAATTTATTATAAATTTAAAAAAATATTATAGTAACTTATGTGCACGGTGCCTAGTTCCAATGTGGATTAGTGTAGTAATAATCATAATAAAATAAAATTAGATATGCTGTATACAAATAGTCACATAATAAAACAAATTAAAAAACAATTATGGTTGCCTGTAAAGTCGGTTTTACGCGCGAAGATTTTACGTGACGACGTCTTTTTCTCGGTAGAATATTTATTGATATGAATATTATTAAATTGCACAATAGGAACAAGGAATTGAATGAAAATAAGAATTGCACAAATTTTAACTATAGAAATGTATTTTGTTTACTAAAACATTGTACATAATTTGAAATTAATAACATATATTTATTCCCTGTAAATATTATTAAACATTGCAGATACATTCATTTATTTTACTGATAAATGATATTGTACTGTTCTACTTTAAAGCAGCAAACCAATAGTATTTAATTATTCTCTTATTTATCAGGTTACTGGAATACCTGCCAGTGACCATTACTTATGTCGCATATGTTTATTCTACCTTTAAACAGGATAAACTTTATTACTGAAAATAAAACAGAAACTCGAGACATAAGGATATGGCGCAAAGTAATATTGATTGCTACTATCTCCTTATAAGGATAGAAGTGTTAACATTTGGTAGATATTTATTGAATAGTCAACTTAGGGAAACCCATGCGGAAAACGGTCAAAGAGAGAAGATATTCTGTAAAAATACAACACCTCTCTTCTGAATAAAACATCTCTCAGTGTGACTGAAAAACGAGAGACGGAAGTCTCTTCTACCTGACAATGACTGAAAGAACGTTTCACATATGTGTAGTTTGTTTTAGCATACATTACTTCCGCTTGAAATAAATTAATCGAAATGTATTGCACAAAAAATAATTGTTACTTAAATAAATTGCAGTTTTTATGGTCATTAACAATTTTACGCAGATGTTGTTTCCTAGTCATATTATTACAATTATAAAATAATAAGGATTTCAATTTGTTTTTTGTGTTTAATACGCTTAGAATGATTTTGGAAAAAAAGGTTGACATATATATTGGATAGGACCCTATATTGCGTCACGTGTGCCCACATACTGCAATGGCATGCCTCCGGCTGTATACCTCGATATCCTGCTAACTCTTAACACAGTATTTACTTGGCCTAACAGACCTTTGAAGTTATGTGAAATCTTACTCATGATTTATCAATGGTATTATACGTTATCAAATGATAATAAACTATGTAGTATTACAAGTCCAATTTAAATCCTTTCATTCATATGTAATAATTGAAAGATGCATTTTTTGTATTACTTTTACAAACCTGGATGGTATCTTATTTCTTTAATCACTCTTTTTTGTTTTATTGAAATATAAATACATGTTAATTTATAGCGATTTTATTTATGAAAATCAGAGATTTATTTTGATTAAAACGAGAAATCAATACACTAGCATTTTCAATTAACCTTCCGAGAACACGTATGAACACATACGTCACGAATTTAGCCTTCTCTACTGCACTGGGATGCAGTATGTCTGTCCACGAAAGTACCTATAACTTTACGACAAGTTTCCACTTCAATTTTGCTGACAACCCGTCTAGTTTCCTCCTGGTGTTTCGGGGATTATTATCGCACAATAATAACATCAGACAACCCCAAAGATGAAAGCCACAGCTCACATGACTTTTTACTTAGAATTCCCAGATATGACACGGCATTGGAACAGTTTACGGGACAACGCTATGGTTTCGTGGGCTGCGTGGCAGCTTGCAACATCCTGCAGAAACCATAACTCTTGTATATGCGTTCCATTTAAATTAAGCTAAAAACTTCCTTATGTGAACGTCAAATAATCCATAGTCAGTTCTAATTGTTAGATTCCGTAGATTTCAAATATCCTAGTTGGCTCATATTTCTGTTAACTATCATTAACTAAACCATTTGAATATCATGTATGAACCTGTGTGATTCGTGATTTTCTTATTGCAATAATCTTTGAATATAATAATTTTTTTAATTTTGTGTAAAATAACTCTATACTGAGATTACATTAAAACTTACATTCTAATGTTGCGTAGACTACTTCTAATGTATAATACTATATAGAATTCCGTAGAGTAGCATATTAAATAGAACATTACAAAAAACATTGTATGTGATAGAGTTTTGGAAAATTTAAGGACTAGGGATCATCCCTTTGAAATCGGTTTAAGAGCGGAGATGCACTGTCAAGTTACAACACCTCCATGCACTGAATAAAATATCACCTGTGCCTAACTGACAGCCGTAACAAGTACGAGTCACCGACTTTTCAGTTTGAGAGTATTTTAAATTAGGTTCATTACTCTTATTATTACATTTTGTTACTTTGGTCCACAAAATCGTAAATCATTAATCAAAATTGTGATTTTTTACAACATTTCATTCATCGCCAGGTATTATTTAACAGGTTCAATCGCTCAAGAGTATTCTGACGAAGGTAATCAAAATATATGTTCCCAGTATGTGATCGTTATATCATCGTAAATTTTAGGTTAAATTTAGGAATTATAGCAGTATTTTTATACCTAACCTACATCATATGCTTTATGAGTGAAAAATATAAGATTTTTATTATGTTACAAAATTACATATAGACATGTCTTGTTTTTTACGCATTTCCTATTGGCTCACTACTTACTTTTGTTTCTTAAATTTACGGTATTAAAGCAAATCGTTTGCTAAATCATGTTAGCTCCTTCAACTATACCGCAAGTAAACCTCTCCCTACATTTTTATTTCTATTTTATTTTGGTATTGCTGGTATAAATCTTAATTATACTCGCAGTTTGAGCAATCCAATTAATCCTTAACCTTTGACGTCTATCGTTCAATCACGGCATTTTTAAAGAACATTAAAATAAGCAAAAACACAGTTTAGGCCTAAATATATTGCATAAAATAAATAAATAATTTGACACAGGAGATCTTTTAACTAGTTTATTTTAAAGCATGTGTTCACAGTATGTCTACAGTCAAGCATGCCCGTAACATTATAACTAAATGAAGAGTCAATAATACGATTGTAATTTAATGTTTAATTAAATCTTAAAAAATATACGTTGTAAATATTTGTAATTATTGAATCAATAGAGTTTAAAAAGTTGCATGCTTAAAATATTGTTTCTTTACGCCCGTCAACTTACATATTTATACTGATATTTATAACTACCATATTGTTTTACGCTGTCTCTTTTGTATGATACTTGCATATTTTGTCGTGCCATTTTTAAAGTTGTAGCTAAATTCTTTGCTGTTGATATAACGAATAGATACTAATGATGGCTTGTATTAAAGGGACAATTATCTGACCACGAAATTACTTCGGAAATGTTATATAAAGGTTAAGTTCACTATGTATTGGGACCAGTTAAAAAATTAAACATTATTGTAGGCATTCAGTTGCTTCGTAATCTGTAAAATTGATCTCACGAAATCTTATAGTGAAGATAGATAAAGCAGAAAGCGGATATGTTGTTTTCGTACAATTATTAAAGATCGCCTCAGGTACGCCAAGAAAACATCACTTTGTACATGTCGTCGGAATGACGCGACGTCCGTATTGTAAGTAACATTCTCCTCACCCAATTCTGGGTCGGAGAATGATATTTTTCCAAATTACCATATAAACGTTGGAATTCTGTCGGAAAAATTCTTTGAAAAAATACATTAAAAAGTAAGACAGGATAATATACAAAAGTATAATTTTCTTTCAATAAGTAAAACTTACCTTAAATATGGTAAGGAACATATTGTTGCTTTAAAAAAATGAGTAACGACTTTGTTTTAAGGAATGTGAGTTTCTTATTAAAGTAATGATACAGAATTAAATGTAGTAATTAAATATGTTTTTCATATATCGAGTAAAATATTTATATTTCTAGTCTACAGAACAATTTTCTTACGTTTATATATGAGATAAGTTAATGAGACAAGCTATTATACATATGCGTCGTTTTCTTTTATGACTTAAACTTTAGTTAAATGTAGGCTGATCGTTGGCAACATTCATAGGATCATTTATTTTGGAGTAAAACATTTCAAGGTTACCAGCTGCATCATCATCATGCAGTGGATTATAATTATAAAATGTTTATCTGATAATAATTGAAAAATTTAATGTTTTAAGTATTTTATTTTACAATAAAAATAGAAAACCTTATTGGAAAGTTACATTTTTAATATAAGATTATTTAACTATTTTTATTGCTAGGTTTGCGTTTTGTTAGCTGAACACAGAGGGTATAAGAATTAAGTGGTTATATTACATTTCGTATTGATGGAAGACTGCTCATACATCAGGCCTTATTTTAGGAAGGGAACAACATCAGAGTAGAAGTAAATCATTTTGGAGCACAGTGTAATTCATTCACTACTTAATTAATAAAAGTAGTGAATGAACTATTCTAAATTAATCGAGGTACTGGACCTGATAGAAAACTTTTGTCTTAAATCAAATATCCCTGTAAATATTAAGGCATAATTTATAAGTAATCAGAGATTTAAAAAAATTAGGGGTAAACTTAGGATGACATAGGACTATGAAGCTTACAAATACAAAAAGCATATTAAACAAATGTTTGAGTCATTTGTACTAAAATGAAGGTTTGACATTGAATTACCACGTAATTAAAACAAAATCTAAATATTTACTCTTCTCTTATTCACTTACAAAATTATTAACATCTAAGTAGAGCAAATTATTTTTCGATCGTATTAAAAGTGTTTTGCAGTACCGTATACCTAAAGAAAGCCACTACTTCACCTCTGAACAATATTTGGGGAGTATAAATGTTTTACAGTTCCTTTTGGTTAATGGTGTCTTATCATATTACGTAGAAACAGCACTAAGGGACATAAAACATATCATGCTCTTGGTTTTTTGTGATAATAATATAATTATAATATATTATAATATAATATATATATAATATATAACAATAATATAATATTTTCATATTATGTAATCTAGCATACTTACGAAAACGTTCATTATATGCGAGTATTTTTTTATCAGTACATTAATAATTAACAAAAGACGTTTCATAATTTTTACAGATTTCATTAGGTAAGCGTTAACAAAGCATATAACGTAAAAAAGGCATATAGCGTACTTTTTTTCCCCAATATGTTTGCATGATATATTCACGGCGAATTTACCTTAAGATTTTTATTTTTGTCTTAAGTTTTATTGCTATGCAAGCAACGTATATGTCAATTATGGTAGATATGTTTACATTTAAATATTTTTTCAACGAGACAAACTAAAGATAAATAAATATTTACAAAAACTTAGCACACTCGTATTGAATTTTAATATATGACAGTAACATATGTACACTACTCATTAGAAAAAAAATAACGAAAAAGTTGGAATTGCATTCAACAAAAGCAAATCTGTTACGCGACGTGATTGTGTGGCGCAGCCTACCTCCATTTTGTAACGTTGTATCAGAATAAAGTAAAAGAAAATATTAATTTATTTACATTATATATAACTAGGTTTATGATTAATCTAGCATCGCATAAATCAGTTACGTGGGCTATTGTGCCAAATAAAGCTTGAAAATAAACTTTATCAGTTTTACAAAACAAAATCAACAATTTAAGCTTTTAAAAATAAAATTAAAGTAATACTCTTCACACCTTATGCGTATTAAAGTAAGTATTTAGTGCTTTGTAGTCTGTTATATTTCATACAAATGCTTATAGTGTACTATTAGTGGTAGTAAAAATAAGTTCATTGCTAATTACTAGATCTTTCATCATGTATCCAACATGTTAAACCATTTACTTACGTTCGATAAAAGTAACACTGAATATAATTATTGCGGTATACTTTGCTTTATTTAGTTCTAAGTCTAAGTCTATTTACTTCTAAATACTGACTCTATTAGTACGATTCTGAAAATTACTTACCATACTTCATTCAAGTTATTAGGATTAACTGTTAACATCGACAAAGTAAATCCGTTCTCCTCCTGTTACAGCTTGAAATTCTTATATCCCCCCATGATACAAAGTGAAATTATAAAAATACACTACAATAAATGAAAAGATCTACTATGGAAAGGATCCTGATCTGAAAACCACGATTCCAAAAACTAGTGGTTGTACCATACATAGCCAAATGACCTTGATTCTCCTATGTTCTAATAAATGTAGTACATTTCTCGAAACAATATTAAACGGTATTGGTAATTCCCTTAAGTTGGAATCCAAAATTTGGAATCCCATGCAATAAGTACTTATTGGTCTGAGGAGAAAACTATAAGCTATACAGTTATAACACTACAGTGAAAATACTTCATTATTAGCATTAATCGTGAATTACAAACAAAACAGCACCTACTTACTAAAAGGTAAGAAACGTTAGGCGGTGTAATCTGAAAGGCTTTGATAATGTTAAAGAAAACTTTTAAGCTCATTATCATGTAATTATTGTTAAACTGAAACTATATACCGTCATAAGTAAGAACAGAATATTTCCATGCGATTGTTATATATGACATTATTATTAGTTTTATATATCAAACATTGAATGAATAACAGTGTTTTATTCTCACTCCTTATCGAACACCAATAATGTAATTAAGAGACGATATCATTTACGGACATATATTTCAATATTAACTATTCCGATTAACTATAAGATTTTAAAATTGGGTCACATCCCGTTTAAAATGTTGTCTATATTTTTATCAATTATCTATAAGATTGCCTACTTCAAAATATATACTGCATGCTTAGATTTAAAATCTTATTCTGATTTTAACTAGATATATGGATTTTTTAGGGTAATGGACCAATAAAATTCAAGTAGATCCTCAAAAGTATTAATTTAATCATTTTAATTGCATATTGCTGAATCCCATGATTTATTTTTCTAGAACTAAAGTGTATGTAGTATTATAACTCATTTCCTACAGACATATTTTATTACTATAAAGCAGTTAAAATATTATACTCCTTTGTTATAAAGTAGGATTACTCACCACTTATAATTTAGAGTATCTATAATATTGACGTTGTAAAGTTTACAATAACGTTACGTATACTTTTAGGCAAAATACTAATGCTTCCCTTTACTTTGTCAATTCCCTATTAGGCTTAAAGAATATAAATTAAAATTCATATAGGTTTTAACGGAAAATTAAAAAAAATTATGGATGAATCAGTTATCATAGTAAGTTTTTGTGACAATTAATAAAGCACATATATAAAATGGAACATACTTTTGAACAAAGATATTGAACTACAGTTGAACTACAGAATAGTTAAAGTTCTACTACGGAAATTTTATACAACTGGTGTGAATATATATATATATAAAATGTTATACATAATACATAATGTGGTGTATTCGTTATTTGTTCTAACACGTTTCGTTCTAAATCCTCTCTCATTCTATTACAGGTATTTAACAGGTTACACTAGTTCCTTAAGTTACGTTTTACAAGCAAGTAAACTGCCCAATGGCAGTAAACACAGTTAATTAAACCTTCCGTGAAGCACATGATTAGGGAGCTAAGTGTGTTTGTACAAACTGATGGGATTACAGAAGCAAATAAGTGGTCAATACAGTACCCACCATTAGCTGTTGCTAATCCTACCATTATCCGGGGATCAGTACATTGTGCCAGGGACTCTGTCCATTAGAGCACTTGTGTTAATCCCTGTTGTTCCAGTTTGTGTGAGGGGTAAACGATTTAACAAACATATGAACTCTTCATTTGTGTGCATAAAGTGTTGTATTAAATTATAAGAGATTCAAATAAAAATGTGCTAACTTTTGTTTCTCTTACTATGTACAAATAAAAACTCTATTTATGAATTACAATATATATCCAAAATCAATTTATGAGTACATCAGGATTTTCCTGAAATTTTTACAAAAATAACCAATATATAAAATGTTAATAGCAGACAGCTTCAATATCAGATGAGGCTCGTTGGCTGGCTGTTATTACTGTTTGTTTCCTGCCCTCAAAAGCTAACTTTTCGCGTTGGTATTACTGTATATGGTAGTGTCCTAATGTTATAATAACCCATGTTGTAAGTGAGTTGCGATAGATACTCACACACAACCCCCCCTTCCACTCCAGTACAACATTCGCACCCGTACTTCCAGTTTACAATACGAACTTTCAGAAAGTGAACGTTTATCAAACTATATTGTATTTATAACTGTATTGTTAAACTACATCCAGTTAACAGTTCAGTAGTGTTCCTGAATACTTAAATTATATTTTTGCATAATTCCTAATTTTCCAAAATCTTTACCACTGAGATAACCAGCTCTTTTTCTTGGGACTATGCGAGTGCTATTATTAAGTGTTCCATACATAAAATATGCATACAGTTATAAAAAATAAATCAGTGTGTTTTTACATTCACAAGTTAATACATAAGTTATTAAACACTATTTAATGATATGCTAGTCACTATTGTAGTATTAAAAAACCTCAAATATATATATATATATTGATAGGCGCTGTCACAACATTGGAAATTTATAACAGTAGAAACCCATCTAAAAATGTGATAAAAAATTACATATCAGAAAAACACATATCTTGAACCCAAAACTGAATAAATTTTCCCGATCATAAAAATAAACTTAACTTAATAATGCATTGATACTTATAAATAAATACATTTATCAATCTAAGTCACGTACAATTTCAACTTATACATGTCGGCCTATCTAAATATTTGCCTATCGGGCCATATTAATTTAGAGAACAAATCAACCTACGGACAAAAACTTTTTCATCAAGCTTCATTTCTATATAAACAGCATCCATTTAGTTAAATATGTATCTCAAGACATAAAATTGGGCTGGAAGTTTACAAAAATGTCTGCATTAGTGAGATAGGTAACCATGACTAGTACAAGAAAACTTCAATATAAATAAATTTGTAAAAAAACTAACTAGAACCATCTATCGTTGTAGCAAGTGACATAGTGACCCATTTAACCTAATTAAATATGTTATTGACTTCACATTTTTCATGCAACCTCAATGTAATATTAATTTTAAAATGTTTAAATAGTGGTTATAGAATGTTCACGGGTACTAATACGAGAGTGAATAAATTAGACCATCGTAGTTTTTTTTGTAAATCAATTGTTTTTTATATATAAAGAATATTTACTCAGTCGTTATAAATCATTCTTTATTACAATAAAATAAACCAAATTAACTTATCATCAATATAAATCAATAAATATATGTATATATATATATATATATATATATATATATAAATATTTAATTTATTAATTTAATATCTTTATATAATACAAAATAATACACGCACACTGCTACAAGATAAAAGTAAAAAAGTAAAGATTTTGTAACAACACATTCCAATACAATTTTCATCAGAAACACTGAGCTAATTTAAGTTGCCTACGTTTGAATACCGGTGAGGATAGCTCCAGTTAAGGGTTAATCCAATCACAAGAAAGCTCTTTTAGCATCTATATTACTCCGGGCTAATTTGTAAAAGGTTATATATATATATATATATATATATAAAGGTCATCGCTTCAAACTGTTTTGGCCAAAATGAAAAAAAAAGCAGTAAGGACTGATATTATTCTTTAAAAGAAACGATATATCATCTCGTTTTTATTCCTAGCTAATAATTAAATTTTTATTCATTATGCTATTAAATTTTCCTGACTTCTTGATAAAAAACAAGTCAATCCGTAAAGCCATAGTCCCCTATGACCAGAAACTCATATCAAGCTCCTAATAAAAGCATTCTATGAAAAGGTTCTTGTTATATATTGAAACATTTTATGAATTCTGTTACGTGTCATCATAGATATATTGTACGAGATTTCCTTGCATTAATTTCACCTCCTTGTTACAAATTTATTATGGTTTATTTACTATTTACGTACAAGCAATAATCTTTCAGAACGGATAATGGTTTGAATTCATCATGTTTGAATTGTCAAATCAAAATAATGAAAACTTTTGAAATGAAATATATGTAACATATTCCTTTCATAGAGTATTCTTCAGTAATAAGTGAGTTATAAGTTATTATTTATTAATCATATCATGTAACAAAAATAGCAATAACGTAAATTTAAAACTCTTAATTTTTAACGAGAGCAAAAAGTACCTATTTATAATACGCCATTCGGTCGCTGTCATCCAGAATCGTTTTCTTGATTAAGAACTTCTTAATGGCTTTTAAATTACCACTTTAGATGGAAACACTAAAGAAACTTTTCAGTAAATACGGTGTTATGATTTACTTGACCAAATTATACTTTGAAATATAAATATAGCTATGTGAATAATACTAGTGCGTGACTTGAAATGTAAATTTTACATGTAACTTAACAGGGCTCCTATATCGTTGGTAAAACTCTATTTTGAATTAGTAGGTTTAATGATATACATGTGAATGATCAACGTTACAATTGTTACTCTAAACTACCAGTTTAACATAGTAATACTTAATTTAGATTTTAGGAAATAGTGTAGAGAATATGAGCCACGAAAAGATTGTTGATATATCTTTCGATATTACCTAACCTGATTCCCCTCAGGGGCACTGGGCTTTCCACTGTACGGGTGTTTTTGGCGACCCCGGGGTACCTGAGCGAAGCTGTGAGAACCTTCTCACAGTCCATTAAGAGCTAGGTCCTTTCTTCCCATCTTTTAGGTCTTAGCTCACTGTCTTTATTCTTTTCTGAGCTAACTTTGCTCGCCTTCTTCTTCTTCTTTTCGACCCCGCATTAAGGTCGGGACACACATAACCGCACCGCGCCCGACACGTGAATCGGCCGATTGTTGGCCGTCATACGGTGAAAGAATTGCAGCGCAGTTTTCAACCTGCAAGTCCATACTTGTCCGCACGGACACTAGACCGTCGTGGCCGCACCGTGCCCGCACCGTCACCGATATTTGGAGTTTGAATTTTGACAGGCACGGTGCGGTCTATGAGCGGAATCATATGTTGTTTACTGTCGCGTTCTTCTTTTTAAAACTATTTCAGTAGTCTACACGTTCTATTTTATTGAATTATTTAGTATAGCCTACTAACTCTACATCCTGTGTTTGCGTAAAAAATTATATTTATTGATAAAAGTATTAAATTTTCTTACCTTAAAGTAAAATAGTCATATTTTCTTATTGTGCATATTTTTTTATTACAACAAATTTGATAACCATGTTGTACATTAAGTGATTTTAAACAACTAAACTCGAATTATGAAAAATCTATAAATATCTTTCATTAATTAAAAAACAACAAGGATGTAATTATTTGCACAAAAATCTATTTTTCTTTTGTGTATGGAAGTTACTTGATAAATTTATTCCGGTATTTTGTATGAGTCATATTTAGAATGTTTCTATGACATTTTTATTTTTTATTATTTTTACTTCAATAAAGTAAAAATAAAAACATTTTATTTACAATAAAATTTTCAAACAAGGAAAACCCATGTTAAAATAAATAATAATAACAATAAATCATTTATTTCCCCATAATAACAAACTTAATATTAAAAAATAAATAAATATTATTGCCAGTGCTTAGTAATAAATAAGACTATGACATAACGTATTTACAATAGCAGTAAATAACAAATACAAAAAAAATGTTTTCTACTTACTTTATATTTCTAATTTATGTACTTAGAGTATAACAATATAAAAAGTAGGTTACATCCTTTTAGATTTTTCTTTCTTTTTTTAACTAATAATTAGGCCAATAGATTTACAAAATAAGGGGAATTCAGGTATCGCGTAAGAGGCTGTTCCTGTGTTGGGGATAATATATACAAAAAAGGGTAAAAAATAAACATAGCGGAATCGAGCAAGAATGAAATGATAACAATGAGTTATTCTAGCTTATGTAGTAAATAATGTACTATTACATTAATTCAAAGTTTAAATTTTAGTATAACTAGTGTGCTGTATTAAACACAAAGGATTTATGCATGATTTACAATTCAAATATTATGCTTTACACATGTAACATTAAATATAATATATTACAAAAGAATGATTTTATTATGTTCTAACGTGTCTATTTAAATATTATTATAACTTAGCAGATAAGACTAACCATACACTAATTTATTATCTTAAACATATACTTAATATGATTTTGACCGATCAACCATACTCTAATTTTTTTTCGAAAATATATTTATGTTTCTACTATTGTTGACTAATTCTGTCAATAAATTATTTGTTCTCGGAGCTATAAAAGAAAAACATTTTGTAAAATTTGTTTTTTGTATGTCCTCCAGTATATATTTTACAAATTATTATAAACGGGCTTGCAACATGGCAAACTCTCTGGCATCACACTATAGCTCTTGGGTGAAATACAAAAAATACCAAATATACTGTTTATAGTGTATTTGACCGGAATTCACTGTAATGAAACATGAAGAAGAAGAATTATAGGGATAAAAAATATAACCAAGATAATGATATTTACACATTTTACATACTAGCTGATTGTACAAAGCTTTACTGTAGCATTGCAATGTTTCATTCACCACAGCGATTAATAAAAGTAACAACAGTGAAATTAACAATTATCTCAAGCAATACTTAATCTTCCAAATATTTTTTAAGTATCTGTCACTTCGAATTCAGAAGAAACATGCTCTAGTACAAACAGTGAGATTGTTGCGCTCGGACTGCATACGGACATGTGTGGCCTCACGGTAACCGAGTCGAGCCCGCACCGACACTCAGCCTCCTCACGTGTCGGGCACGGTGCGGTTATGTGTGTCCCAACCTTTACGGGTGTCCTTCCAACTTCTTTCGACCGGCGCATGCTGGGGAGTCCTGGGAGTGTCCCTGTATTGTTGCAGGGCCTGATATGTGCCTCGCACTGCCGATGGCCCTCTCCAGTGTGTTGTAAAAGGCAGCTACTTCGGTCCTTGGTCAGGAAGTACGGCATGGATGCAGGGATCGGACTGTGCATTGCCACGGGTGACCCCCAGCACGTACGGCACCTTGTGTGTATCGGTGCGGGGCAAACGGAGGTTCGGGCCCCGGGGAACTGTGGTAGGGGCGTCCTCTCTCCTACCCGCTCTCGACCAATGAACGGGCTCCTTGCCGTACGATGCGCTTGTGACAAAAAAAATCATAGACTGTCAAACCACATGCAGGAGTATTAGAAAAGAGAAGGAGCAAGCCGCTTTCAAGCGCAACTCAATTATGCAAAGGTCTCGGACCTTGACGACTGGGACGCCGAAGAGGGGACTTAAAACCTCCCCTCCGCCGGTGCCGTTTAAGGCTGTTAGTGACACTGGATCGTCGTCCGGATCCGGAAAGAGGAAAGAGGAGGTCGATCTGGCGATGGAGGTGACCAACCCGGAAACACCTCAAGCTAAGAAAGAAGGAATTCCTCCCAGCAAGAGCCCTCTTCGTGTGGCATTCCGTCTGCAAATGCTTCGGCAGCAGCATGACTATGCCAGCGAAGAGGAGGACCTGTCACTGAACAAAATGAAAGCTCTTTTGAAAAAGATGGCCAAGGCTCTCCTTACTCAGAGGAACGTGAACAGGACGATAAAGGATGGAATTCCGAAACTCGACGATTTCCTTGGTGAAATCGAGGAATGCCGGAAGATCAGGCTGAAGGCGGTGAAGAAGGAGCGCGACATCATGAACCGTGTCATATCTAATTCGTCTCAAGCTCAAGGTCATCTGGCTGAGTGTCAGACCCAAGCCTGAAAGCGAGCAAAGTGGCAGAGAGGTTCTTCGTCGGGAAGCCCTGAGCTTAGGGAATTGGAACCAGCGCCGAGTCCAGTCTTCTTCTATGCTTCCACGCAGACTGAAGACGTTCCGGCTGCTGCTTTAGTTACTGCTGCTCCGGCGGGGGTTCCTGCATCAGCAGCTGCTCTAATCCCAGCGTCAATCCCATCGACACCTCTCAACTCGCAGGGGCCCGCCCCGCAAACACATTTGGGGAACTGGCAGAGACGCCTGTCAAAAAAGGGGAGGAGACAGCTAAAGCGCGCCGAGGCTGCCTCAAAAAAGACGCCTGCAAAAGGGAAGAAGAAAGCCCAAGTCTCTGAACTGGTTAAGGAGACCCTTGGCAAAACTTCCAGTAAACCTTCATGACCCAGGATCAAGAAGCCTAGGGCTGAGGCGATTTTGATCAAACCCTTAGGGAGGCGATCTTTCTCCGATGTCCTAGGACAGATTAAAACCCAGACAAAACCGGAAGAGACGGAGACTACAATCAAGTCCATCCGACGAACCCAGAACGGGGATGTTCTCCTCGAACTGGGAAAGTCGGACGGTTTTGCTGCTTCCCTTAAAACCGCTCTTGGTGACAAAGGCTCAATTCGAACCCTTCAACCGAGATGTTCAGTGGAGATTCGAGACCTAGACGCTCTATCTACAGAGGACGAGGTGATCAGAGCGTTAAAGAAGGCGCTTCCAGAACTACCGGGAGAAACGGGAGGTCTCAAGGTCTGGTTGACAAAACCAAATTGGAGCCAGCAGCGTATGGCAATTGCTGAATTGGCCGAGAAGCACGCTAATAAGCTGGTTTGCCTCCAGCACCTGAGAGTCGGATGGGTGAGTTGCAGGCTCAAACAAAGGGTAATCGTGCAAAGATGCTACTGTTGCTTAGCGTTCGGTCATTCTTCCCGTACCTGCAGAGGGCCCGACCGAAGTTTCAACTGCCTCCGGTGCGGAGGCCTAGGCCAAAAGAAGAAAGACTGCACCTGGTTCTGGTCAGTGCGGTGTTTTTAGATCCAAACTCGAACAGGGAAAAGGCAGAGGCCAATAATCCGTATCCTAAAGGCCAATCTTCAAAGATCCTGGGGGACTGATAATCTTCTAAATCAGCGAGCAGTATCGGGACAGGGACCCAAGTATTGGGATCCCAGAAAGTCTCGGTACTTCTGCTTTCTGGGCCCGGAACTTACAAGAAGTCATTGTGCGGAGTCTGGATAAGGTGTAGGGATTTAAATTTCTTCAGTTGCTACCTCACCCCATACGAGGCCATCCAAGACTTCCACGACAAGATTGATCGTTTGGAGGAGTGCGTGCTCGGCACCACTGGGCACGTTGTCGTTGGCGGTGATTTCAAAGCGAGGGCCGTCGAGTGGGGAATGCCCTCTACCAACTCCCAGGGGAAATACATCTTGGACTTCATCGCCAGGGCCGGGATCGTCGTCCTCAACCAGGGCGACACGCCTACTTTCAGAGAGGCACGATTCCTGACGTAACCTTCGCGTCTGAGTTTCTTCTATCGAGGATCTCTAGCTGGAGGGTGGTGGAGGATTACACGGTTAGTGACCACCAGTACATTGTTTTTGATCTGCATGAAGTAAACCGTAGAGTTTTCGCATCACGGGAAGGGCTACGCCGGTGGAAAACCAATGAACTGGACGTGGTCAAGTTCACCGAGGTCATCTCTCGGGGAGCGCAGGCGAATCCTGGTGAGGCTGGCGCCGAGGCTTTAGTAACATCCACGATGGAACTTTTTCTCTCGGCCTGTGACCGGTCTATGCCGCTAAGGAAAATCCGCCTCGACAAGCAACCCGTCTACTGGTGGACTGAGGAGATTGCGGAACTCAGAAGAACATGCCTTAGAGCAAAACGTGCCGCCACTAGAGCGAGAATTCCTGCAAAAAGAGTTCGTAAGTCGGATGTCTACAAAGCTGCAAGAAAGTCACTCCGCCGAGCCATCGAAGGAGCAAGGCGAATAGCTGGAGGAAACTTCGATTCCGATCCTTGGGGTTTAGGTTACAAAGTTATGACCCAGAAACTCGGCGCCCGCTCTCCACCCTCCATCATGGAGGGCACCACCATGGAGAGGATCGTCACTGCCCTGTTTCCTGTACATCCACAGCGACCACTAGTTGACTTCGAACGGGTGGAGAGCGTTCCGCTTTTTACTATTGAGGAGTTGGAAACCTCCGTTCTCACCCTGAAGAGCAACAATAGTCAATAGTCAATAGTCAATAGACAAAATTTCTTTATTTACATCAGCATAAAGAAGTGTAATGGCGTCAAAATTTACAATGAATTAAAATCCAGGTCTCTCTTGCTTTACAATGTACTGTTTACAGAGTCAAAAAATTCTGTCATGGTGTAAAAGGGTCTTTCCATGAGCCAGTCTTGAAGGCTTTTCTTCATCTCATTCCCTCCAAGATTTTTCAGGTTGAGAGGTAGGGTGTTGAAGATTTTTCTTCCCATGTAGGATGGTTTCCTGCTGTACCGTGTAGTACGGTGTCCAGGAAGGAGGTAGTCAGTTGCTCTCCGGGTGTTGTGGGAGTGAGTATACTTAGCTCTTGGTAACTCCATTTCAACTGTCTGGACAACTACAGAGTAGATGTACAGTGCTATGACAGTCATGAGTTTTAAAAGTCTTAAAAGCTTCTCTGCAGCTTTCAAGTGGTCCCAGATCTGCCAGTGTCCTTATTGCCTTTTTTTGGAGGAGTAAGATCTTGCTAAGATTATGGGCAGATGTTCCTCCCCATACTGATATACCATACCTTATATGGGATTCAAAAACAGCATGGTAAGTTGTCTTTGCCGCTTGCAGTCCTCCTATCCACCTTATTCTTCTTACTGCGTAGATTCCAGATCCAAGCTTTTTGGTCAAACTGTTAATATGATCAGTCCAGGTAAGATCACCATCAATCACTATGCCTAATAGTTTTGATTGTTTTTCTATTGTGATGTTTTTGGACGTTAGGCACTTGATCTTGTCTTCTGCTAAAATTAATTTGGGTGGTCTTTGTTGGGTTAATTGCCAGGTCATTTTTCAGGCAGTACTGCAGAGTTTTTGTTTGTTGATGTGACAATGTCTGCATGCAGGCCCAGTGTGGAGTCATTTTTTATAAGAAGGGTTGTATCATCTGCATACATAATAGTTTTTACATTGTCAGTGTTGATATAATGTGAAAAATCATTAGTAAAAAGTACAAACAAAAATGGACCCAATACTGAGCCCTGTGGGACTCCTCTATTCACTGGAGCTGTTTTGGATCTGTAAGTACAGCTTTGTCCATTTGCAGTTTTCTTTACTTCAACAATATGCTTGCGTCCCTCAAGATAGCTAGCCACCCAGTCATTTGCTCTGCCTTGAATTCCTAGTGCGGACAGTTTCTTAAGAATCAGCTCATGCCCCAAGCAGTCAAAAGCCTTACTGTAGTCTAAGAGGACTGCTGATACATAATTATTGTCTTCAAGTTGGTCGATGACGTATTCAGTAAGGCTTGTGATGGCACTGATTGTAGATTTTCCTCTGAGGAAGCCGTGCTGACTTTTTGTTATTAGGTCATGTGTTCAAGGTGGACCAGCATTCTTGAAAGTGCAATCTTCTCTATGATCTTTGAAAAGGTGGAGATCAGTGAAATTGGGCGATAGTTTTCTGCTTTGGTTGTGGAGCCTTTTTTGTGTTTAGGGTAAATTTTGGAGAGTTTCAAACCAGATGGAAATTGGCCAAGATTAAATGATTTATTTATTATGCTTACAAGTGGGGCTGCTAAATGTGTTTGCACAGTGTTTTACTACTTTCGATGGAATTTCATCAACACCACAAGAGAGTTTTAATTTCAGTGACTGAATAACTCTTAGTACTTCACTGGATTCAGTAGGAGTTAGATTTAGTGGTTCACCTTGATATAAGGTGAAGGCATTTCCAGTTAGGGGGAGTATGTTATTGTTTTGAATCTCTTTACAGGATTTTTCAAGTGTTGTGTCTGCAATCAGTGAGAAGTAGAGGTTTAGATGTTCGGCTATAAGATATGGATTGTTTTCTATCTTGCCATCTATTTCTAAACTCGATAAAGAACTGCATGATAGTTTGTTTTGTTTTTCTGAATTGATAATCTCCCAAAGAGCTTTGGACTTGTTGTTTGATTGAGCTATATGTTCAGCGGCACTGTTGCGTTTAAGGGTTCGAAGTTTAATGTCATACGCTTTCTTTTTTGAAATCATTGTTATCCTGTCGCTTTCATTCCCCGTCATTTCATACTTATAGTGTGCTCTAAGGAAGTCATCTTTCATCATCATAACTTCTTCATCATAGTAGATCTTAAGCTTAGATTTACGTTTTGTTCTAGTTCTTTTCTTCGGGCAAGCATGATCCAGTGTTCCAGCCATTATGGTTTGAAATGATTTGAAGGCTTCTTCTGCATCAAGGGCATTGTGAACGGAATCCCAGTTTTCTAATGCAAGTGTAGCTTTCAAGTTTTCAAGGTTTCTCCTACTGTAGATTCTTTTGAAAGAGCTTCTATTTTCATGAGTACGTTTTAATCCTGGATGGAAGCTACATGATTGTCCTAAATGGTCAGATATTCCTGTTTTCAGTAATTGAAAAGCTTACTTTCTCCTCTGATAGGTTTGTACATATACAGTCAATGGATGATCTTGAGTTGTGAGTTATTCGAGTTGCCGGCAGTGGAAGACGTCGGATTCCGTAAGTCAGTAAATCCTCTTCAAACAGTGTGTTGTCAGTATTTTCAGTAAGTCTGTCAAAGTTAACATCACCCATTAAGACTAGGGATTTATTTTCAGCTTGAATGGATGAGAGAACAGAAGACATGGTGTTCATTGCCAATCTTGCTTGCCCTCGTGGTGGTCGGTAGATTCCAAGCACATATATTGTGTGTGATTTAATAATAAATTTTGCTAATGCAGCTTCACATACAAGTTCTAGACAGTGTTCTGATATGTTAATCTCTTCTGCCTCAATGTTTGCTGTATCTTTGATGTAAATGGCCACTCCACCTAATTTATGATCCTCCCGACAAAACTTTGTAACCAATGAATAACCATCAAATTTTGTTAGTAACAGGTTGTTAGTATTTAATCCATGTTCACTTATTATTAAAATGGTTGGGTTATCAGTATTTAAAATGTGGTTAAGCCTATCTACTTTCTTAGATAGTCCTCTTACATTTTGATGGTAAATTATGAAGTCGTTTTGTACTGTTTTTTTAGTAGGTTGGAGTTCAGAAAAATTCGGGGATTGTACCTGGTCTGGTTTATTTTCTTCTTGGTGTGAGTGTTGTCTAAAAAAGAGAGGGATGTTTGGTTTGATGGCTGTAGATATTTCTAACGAAAAACTGTTCATAAGTTTCATTTTCTCCTAGCTTTTGGGATGTCACTGGTGGGCACCTCTTCACTTTTAAATAAGAACCAGTAATGGGGCTAGTTTTCTCTGGCGGTGTTTCAATCGGTTTTTCTGTCGGGGTTTGGCTGATTCCCCCAGTTAATCCAATTGCCTGAGAAGTTGTCGAATGGCTGGAATCCTCTGTCAGTGTCGGATGGCTGGATTCCTCTGTCAGTGTCGGATGGCTGGATTCCTCTGTCAGCGTTGTTGTAGACAGTTTTTCTTTCGGGCTCCCGGCCCGGACGGGATTCCCAGCGAGGCTCTGAAGAAGATTTTCACCATCAATGCCTGCTTGTTGCTGAGAATGTACAATGCCTGCTTGGTTGAAGTAGTGTTTCCATCTCCCTGGAAAACCACCAGGCTGGTGCTTATTAGCAAGGGAAAAGGTGCCGTCGTACTTCAGACCTCTCTGCATGCTGGACAAGGCTGGAAAACTTTTTGAAAAGTTGATCCGTTCCCGCCTGATTACTGCCGTGGTAGCCGTCGGGGACCTTTACCCTCGTCAGCACGGCTTCAGAAAGGGATTATCAACAATCGACATGATTACGGAAGTACAGAAAGCAGTTCAAAGAGCCGAGAGCTACAATCATTTCTCCCGCCGAGTAGTGCTTCTTGCTACGCTTGATGTCAAGAATGCCTTCAACTCGGCGAGATGGGTCGATATGTTTGATGCACTTTGTGACACCTTCCGTATTCCAACGTATCTGTTGCGGCTCATCGAGGACTACCTCCGTTCTATGCGTCTGATATATGACACTCGAGACGGAGCGCGGACGGTGGAAGTCACCTTTGGTGCCACGCAGGGTTCAATACTCGGCCCGGATCTCTGGAATATCGCTTATGACAGCCTCCTGAGATCCGAGATGCCAGAGGAAACCTTAGTTGGGTATGCCGATGACGTTGCGGCTCTCATCGCCGCACGCAACGTTGATCTGGCCCAGCTACAGTTGAACCAGGTCATGCAAGTGGTCAACGCCTGGATGTCCGATCACGGTCTTTCGCTTGCTCTGAGCAAGACGGAGATCGTGATTCTCACAAAGAAGAGAATTGACACCATCGTTCAACTGCGAGTAGGAAGGGAAGTGGTCCAGTCAACGCATGCCGCCAAGTACCTCGGAGTCATGGTGGACAACAAGTTAAGCTGGAGAGACCAGATCTTCCGTTCGGCGGACAAGGCTGCTAAGGTGGTCTCTTATCTTAGTAAGCTGGTGGCCAATGTCGGGGATCCACGGTCCAAGAAAAGACCATTATTGATGTCCGCAGTCGAGTCCGTGCTCCTTTATGGGGCAGAGCTGTGGGCAGACCCTCTTACCAAGGAATTTTATAGGTTGCGACTCGCCCGGGTTCAGCGTCAAGCTGCGCTCCGAGTGTGTTCCGCCTATCGGACAGTATCCGAGCTTGCCGTCTTGGTGGTTGCCGGATTCATCCCTGTCAAGCTCTTGGAAGGGGAGAGGAAGGCGATTTATCAGAGACAAGGCGACATCGGCAAGGACGCAGCAAGATCCGAAGAGCGTGCCCGAACCTTCCAGCAGTGGCAACACAGCTGGGAGCACGAAACCCGAGGATGATGGACTGCGCGACTCATCGAGCAGGTTAAACCATGGGTCGAAAGGCGGCATGGCGAAGTGGACTACTACCTCACGCAGTTCCTGACAGGTCTCGGCTATTTCAAGTTGTACCTGAACCGGATGGGCAAGACCGGTTCACCGGATCGCATCTACTGCCCGGGCGTTCCCGACGACGCGGAACACACCTTCTTCCGCTGTCCGCGTTGGGAAAGGCCCCGCCTGGAGGCCACAAGAAAACTCGGGGTTTTTCGATGGATACCGTCTGCGAAACGATTATGGAGGATGAAGGGAATTGGGATTGTTTGTCACAGTTCGTCCGGGGCATCCTCCTGGAAAATAAATCCGATCTGGACCGCGAAGTGGCCCAGATCCCTTGACCGAGCGGCTGGATAAGGAGCGAGCCCCACGGGCTTAAAACAAATTTAGGCCTAGCCTGATGTGAAAAACAATCTCAGGTTAGAATCCTAAATAGTAGAGGTTTTTTAGTGGGTAAAACCCGTTGTTTTTAGGGGAGTCCTACACGACAGGCTGGCCACCTGCGTGCGTAATTGCATTTTTCCTGCCTCACCCTAAAAAAATAAATAAATAAATAAACTTAGCATCTATCAAATTTATGGGAAAAATTTAAGAATTTTAGTACGTTTTACAGTGTTTATTTTAACTACTCATTAAATTTTATTACGATAAAACGTGTTTTATTTCCAGCGTTAAACTTACTACAACTAAAGGGTTACACATTTTTAACTGACACGCATCGTAATAAACTAGACAAACATACATTATTCATTTTCGTATATGTTATCCCACAGATTATTTAAAATGAGCAGATTAGAAAAATGTAACATAAGGTAAAGTATAAAATTAAATGTATCGTTATAGCCCCTTTACTTCAAAACGGTTACATATTTTTTTCATATCTACCAACATTAGTAGCAGTATTCAGGTTTGTAATTTTTTTGTGATTTAACTGTAATTAATTGTGTTATTTAGTGGGTGACAGGATAGTGTTTTCCCATGACATAGATACCGCAAATACTCCATTTTCCACTATTATTATTATGAGTACAAGTAAAGTTTTAATATTTTTAAAAAGTATTCTATGTTAAATAGCTCTAGATGTAAACTTAATCATTTTTATGTCATCCTCAACTATTTGGAGTTTAACTTGTAATTTTTTATGACAAGGTGGACTGTGGCGTTATAGGAATCCCCATTTAAAAAGGATTCGATGTATTTTTGAAAATATTGAAAATCCATTCTCGAGATATCCTATCAAAATACACATTCATAATTTTGTTAATTAAGTTGGGTTTCATATCATTGTTCTGAAAATAAATTTAAAAATAACCAATAAACAATATATTATGTTTTATGTGTTTTGAATAGTCATGCATGTGTTATATGTTACATGTAAATTTGTAACATCGTTGTGTACTCAGTTTGGGTAAGATAATTTATGTAATCTGCTAAATGATGTGGAATTTTCATAGGCTTAGGCACTAAACGTATATTTTACAAAGAATTTTCTAGCAAAGTGTATTTGATAAAATGTATGCGAGTTTTATTTTCTCTCTACCCTTATAAATATAATAATTATCTAACTTCACGAAAAAATTTAATAATTATCAAGCATTCATTTAACGTTAAATTAACTATAAATAGAAATTAACATTAAAAAAATCTCTTAAATTGAAAAATTTATTTTGCAGGGCGTTATCAAAGATTTTTTACTCTAGAGGCTGGGAAAAGTTAATTACTGTTTTCCCATATGAATATCTGATAAATATTTTGAAAACGGTTATACGTAAAGAGATATAAATATTAAATGTATATAAAATAAACATTGAGTTTTATAAAGGCGAATAACAAATCCATAACATTTTGTTGAGATGTAGCAAAGTGCTTTTGATTTTTTCAAAAAGAAAGAAAAGAAATTAAAGCATAGCCAATCAGTCACCTAATTCAGTGTAGGTGGTTTGTTGGCAAATGCAGACATATTATGACCTGTATTCTGTTTGTTTTATTTTTTAAATATGTAATACTTTTTCTTTTTTAGTAAGTGCATGATTTAGAGTTAGTGAAGTAGTGTCTACTTCCTAATAAACATAATATACATGTACAGTTGTGTGTCACAACTGGTGACTATGATTCCTAACGTACGCGTGTTATAACGCTTTGGTATGATTTCCTTATTTTAACTTAGTTTGTAACTATGCATTTCGTTAGTTATTTACCTGAAAAAAGATCAGACTGCAGATATCGAAAGATAGTGTTTATAAAATTTTGTATTTACTCAACGACTGCGAATGTCCTGAAAACTTCTTTTCCTTCACAACCCTTCCACCGTCAAGAAACAAGCTTTAATCAAGGAATGAGGTATGTTATTTTTTGTGTCAAGAGTTTTATCGATTTTGATTATGACTGTTTCAGTGTTGCTGATGAAAGGCTATGATTATTTTAACGTACCGTGTGGAATTCATTGTATAGCCATATATAATAAATTACGTACTTACGTTAGTAGTAGAATGTTTTTGTTGCGTTTCTCCATAAATGTATTCTCTGCGATGCAGTTTTTACTGCAGGTTGCTGTTTACTGGGACTACTAGGTCTCGACAAGTTGGGATTTTTTTATTTTTTTACCTTTTGAGAGCACCACCAGAAGCGCCTTCAGC